>NC_069502.1:337857435-338087435 GCF_027579735.1 Bombina bombina | reverse complement strand
TATTTAGACACATTTCTCCAATTTCTATTTTATTATTGTTATTTTTATATATTATTATGGAGATTATATACTATCGTCTAGATTTAGAGTTTGGCATTAGCCGTCAAAAGCCGCGTTAAGGGGTCCTAACGCTGCTTTTTACCGCCCGCTGGTATTTAGAGTCAGGCAGGAAAGGGTCTACCGCTCACTTTCTTTCCACGACTCGAGGCTACCGCAGATCCCCTTGCGTCAATTGCGTATCCTATCTTTTCAATGGGATTTGCCTAACGCCGGTATTACGAGTCTTGGAAGAAGTGAGCGGTAGAGCCTCTACCGACAAGACTCCTACCGTCAAAAAAAGTCAGTAGTAAAGAGCTTTATGGGCTAACGCGAGAACATAAAGCTCCTAACTACTGTGCTATAAAGTACACTAACAGCCATAAACTACCTATGAACCCCTAAACCCTGTAATACATTTTTTTAACCCCTAATTTGCCGCTCCGGACACCGCCGCAACCTACATTATCCCTATGAACCCCAAATCTGCTGCCCCTAACATCACCGACACCTATATTATATTTATTACCCCCTAATCTGCCCCCCCCCCCCAACGTCGTCGCCACCTACCTTCAATTATTAAACCCTAATCTGCCGACCGGACCTCGCCACCACTATAATAAATGTATTAACCCCTAAACCGCCGTACTCCTGCCTCGCAAACACTGTAATACATTTTATTAACCCCTAATCTGCCCTCCCTAACATCGCCGCCACCTACGTACAAATATTAACGCATAATCTGCCGTCCCCACCGTCGCCGCTACTATGATAAAGTTATTAACCCCTAAACCTAAGTCTAACCCTAACCCTAACACCCCTCTAACTTAAATATAATTTAAATTAATTTAAATAAATTTACTATAATTAAATAAATGATTTCTATTTAAAACTAAATACTTACCTATAAAATAAACCCAAATATAGCTACAATTTAACTAATAGTTACATTGTAGATATTTTAGGATTTATATTTATTTTACAGGCAACTTTGTATTTATTTTAACTAGGTACAATAGCTATTAAATAGTTAATAACTATTTAATAGCTACCTAGTTAAAATAATCACAAAATTACCTGTAAAATAAATCCTAACCTAAGTTACAAATACACCTAACACTACACTATCAATAAATTTATTAAATAAATTACCTACAATTAGCTAAACTAAAATACAATTAAATAAACTTACCTATAATACAAAAAAAACAAACACTAAATTACAGAAAATTAAAAAAAAATTACAAGAAGTTTAAACTAATTTCACCTAATCTAAGCCCCCTAATAAAATAAAAAAGCTCCCCAAAATAATAAAATGCCCTACCCTATTCTAAATGACAAAGTAATCATCTCTTTTACCACACCTTAAAAGGGCCTTTTGCGGGGCACTGCCCCAAAGTAATCAGCTCTTTTACCTGTAAAAAAAAATGCAACCCCCCCAACATTAAAACCCACCACCCACATACCCCTACTCTAACCCACACTAACCCCCTGAAGATCTCCATACTTTCAGTCGTCTTCACCCAGCCGAGCCGAATTCTTCATCCAAGCGGAGCAACAAGAGGTCCTCCATCCGGTAGAAGTCTTCATCCAAGCGGGGCAAGAAGAGGTCCTCCATCCGGTAGAAGTCTTCATCCAAGCGGGGTCTTCTATCTTCATCCATCCGGAGCGGAGCCATCTTCCATACAGCCGACGCGGAGCCATCCTCTTCAACCGATGGATTAACGACGAATGACGGTTCCTTTAAGGGACGTCATCCAAGATGGTGGCCCTCGAATTCCAATTGGCTGATCTGAACAGCCAATAGAATGCAAGGTCAATCCGATTGGCTGATTGGATTAGCCAATCGGATTGAACTTCAATCTGATTGGCTGATTGAATCAGCCAATCAGATTTTTCTTACCTAAATTCCGATTGGCTGATAGAATTCTATCAGCCAATCGGAATTCGAGGGATGCCATCTTGGATAATGACCCTTAAAGGAACTGTCATTCGTCGTTAGTCCATCGGTTGAAGAGGATGGCTCCGCGTCGGCTGTATGGAAGATGGCTCCGCTCCGGATGGATGAAGATAGAAGACCCCGCTTGGATGAAGACTTTTACCGGATGGAGGACCTCTTCTTGCCCTGCTTTGATGAAGACTTCTACCGGATGGAGGACCTCTTCTTGCCCCACTTGGATGAAGACTTCTATCAGATGGAGGACTTCTTATTGCTCTGCTTGGATGAAGAATTCGGCTCGGCTGGGTGAAGACGACTCAAGGTAGGGAGATCTTCAGGGGGTTAGTGTTATTTAAGGGGGGTTTGTGTGGGTTAGAGTAGGGGTATGTGGGTGGTGGGTTTTAATGTTGGGGGGGTTGTATTTTTTTTACAGGTAAAAGAGCTGATTACTTTGGGGCAATGCCTCGCAAAAGGCCCTTTTAAGGGCTGGTAAAAGAGCTGATTACTTTGTAATTTAGAATAGTGTAGGGCATTTTATTATTTTGGGGGACTTTTTTATTTTATTAGGGGGCTTAGATTAGGTGTAATTAGTTTAAACTTCTTGTAATTTTTTTTTATTTAGTTTATTTTATAGGTAAGTATTTAGTTTAGATCTTAGGTTTAGGGGTTAATAACTCTATTATAGTAGCGGCGACGGTGGGGGTGGCAGATTAAAGGTTAATATATGTAGGTAGGTGGCGGCGATGTTAGGGAGGGCAGATTAGGGCTTAATAAAATGTATTATAGTGTTTGCGAGGTGGCAGTACGGCGGTTTAGGGGTTAATACATTTATTATAGTGGCTGCGAGGTCCAGTCGGCAGATTAGGGGTTAATAAGTGTAGGTATGTGGCGGCGACATGGGGGGCAGATTAGGGGGTAATAAATATAATATAGGTGTTGGCGATGTTAGGGGCAGTAGATTAGGGGTTCATAGCTATAATGTAGGTTGCGGTGATGTCCGGAGCGGCAGATTAGGGGTTAATAATATAATGCAGGTGTCAGTGATAGCAGGGGTGGCAGATTAGGGTTTAATAAGTGTAAGGTTAGGGGTGTTTAGACTCGGGGTTCATGTTAGGGTGTTAGGTGTAGACTTAGAGAGTGTTTCCCCATAGGAAACAATGGGGCTGCGTTAGTAGCTGAACGCTGCTTTTTTGCAGGTGTTAGGTTTTTTTTCAGCCAGCTCAGCCCCATTGTTTCCTATGGGGATATTGTGCACGAGCACGTTTTTCCAGCTTACCGCTACCGTAGGCAATGCTGGTATTGAGGGTTGAAGTGGAGCTAAATTATGCTCAACGCTTCCTTTTCTGAGGCTAACGCAGCCATTCAGACAACTCTAAATACCAGCGTTGGCTTAAGGGTGCGCTGGAAAAAAAAGCAGAGTTAGCACCACGGGTCTTTACCGACAAAACTCTAAATCTAGGCGTATGTTTGTAGAGCTCTCTTAGGCCTAGATCGCAAGTAGAGTTCAACTAATAATGTGCACCCTGTTATTTTGCACTTGGCCTTGTTGAAGCAATAAAGCACAATCTTGTATTAAAAGTTGTTGGATAATAATAATGTAAGGATTGTATGATCAAAAGTTGTTATACTGTATCTATAAAACCTGTATAACTGTTCAGAGTTTTTCTTGACTTCTTTGAAACACAGTTGCAGGATTGCTCTATTACATAATATTTTTAAGTCTGCTCTATTGCATTAAGTGAAACAGGATATAAAAATATTAATCCTATATATGGTGTTTATAAATAAAAACTTAAAAAGTTTTCAAACACCTCTTAGACATACTCCAACTAGGAGACATATATAATATTTTTTATCCTAAAAGTTTTTTAACAAACAATTTCTCTCTAAAGGACTAGTGCAGGCCCTCCAAGACATCTATTATCTGAGGAATTACATGCGATGCACCTGCGCTATCACAGATGAATATGGTAGCATGCATTATATAACCGCCAACACTTTATATAGTATATTAAACACAGACTTTTAATACCAAACGTAAACGGTATTGATAATACTCCAGAAATGTTATTTTTGAGCTAATCTGGCCATTACACTTTAATGAATAAACTCCATAGAAAAAACTACACATTTTAGGGATTTAAATCTATCTTGAAACTAACGAACTGTAGCTAGAGGAAAATCCGGCAGCCTATAATATCTATTCATTTTCATTTGACAGAAGTAGCAGTAAGCGACAAGCTGGTGATAGTTATATTCTCACAACATTACATTTGAAGAATGTTGCAAATTGTTTCAAGAACAAATTCCAATAAATAATTAGGTTTTGGGCCACCAACAATTTTTGAAAGCTCGTTTAGAATAAATTCAATCCTATTATTACATTTTGGAACATAAATCATTGTTTTATTTTTAAAGTAAACATAAATACATTTATTTACAGATACCTTTTAAAATGTAGATTCTGATCTAAAGATTAAAAGCAGACCAGATCGGTCACGTAAAATTACTTCTTTATTCGTTGTATGCGGTGCATTCCAAACACAACTGTGAGCCTGCTCACGCTTGATTGCAGTTTATTATAGTTGGAAGAAAAACTAAAGGAATACATAAATTAAACATTCTTTTGAATGTTATTGTGTAATCACAAGTAGTTTTTTTTCTTCACATTTCCATGGAATTTTATATTGATGAAATGTCAAATATTGTTTGTGTTGACTTGTTTTTCATATTAATTTGTTACTTAAAAGAATAAAATAAATCTAAACTTTTTTTTATCATATTTATTTTATCAATAATCTCTTGTGTATCTTTTGAAATTCATTAATCATTGTAAGATGAAAATAATGAACTTGTATAGACAGATTCTTTCCTTTTTACATTATTATGATGCTTTTTTAATTATTATTAGTATTGTTTATTAATAAAGTAGCAACATGTTATACAGAGCTGAACAATGTAATAAAAGGATTGCAATAATGTGTTGATGTTAAAACATTTTTAAATTAACACAAAATTATAGGAAAGGGTTAATGGCACAGATGTCATAAACTGAGTTTATTACAAAGCACAAAGACATTACAATTAAACATAAATTTCACTCATTACTAATTCATTTTTACGTGACATTCTCTTTTCCCATTGGCTGCTTCGTTTTTGTTTCCATGATGGTCTGTGAAATGTTTGGAAGCTAGTGGGCCTACATTTTTGTGGACTTTATTATTGCTTGGACTCAACAGTGTAATTTATTGGTCCAGGCATTAAACAGTCTATGGGGCATATGTATCAAGCTCCGTATGGAGCTTGATGCCCCGTGTTTCTGGCGAGCCTGCAGGCTCGCCAGAAACACCAGTTATGAAGGAGCGGTCACAAAGACCGCTGCTCCATAACCTGTCCGCTTGCTCTGAGCAGGCGGACACACATCGCCGGAAATCAACCCGATCGAGTACGATCGGGTTGATTGACACCCCCCTGCTGGCGGCCCAGTGGCCGCGAGTCTGCAGGGGGCGGCGTTGCACAAGCAGCTCTTGTGAGCTGCTGGTGCAATGCTGAATACGGCAAGTGTATTGCTCGCCGTATTCAGCGATGTCTGTCGGACCTGATCCGCACTGTCCGATCAGGTCCGACAGACATTGATAACTAGGGGCCAAAGCCTTGAAAAGAAATAGATACATTTTGGAATAAAAGTATTTGCATTATCTATACCTACATTACAAATAAGAGCATTTTTTTTTTTTTTAAATCAAAGTTTTTTTATTGAGGTTATTAGCAATACAGCATTCATTACATGACAACATATATATTAACTCTGCAGACATATGACACAATGAATGACCTCTACAACACACAATGTACGAAAAATATCATGTCATTTCTAAAGATAGTTAAGTCTACATAAAAAATAAAAATAAAAACAAAAGAGAGAATATATACATAATAATGAAACCTCTTTTTCTATTTTTCTTTACTGAATATTAGTGACGTACCTCTTTAGTATAGCATTCTGTCCTTTGGTATGATACTTTCATCTGACTTATGTAGAGTAAGGAATCTAACTGAGAGGTACCTTTTCCCCTCCTAGTCTAATCTATAGGTCACGCATGAACCTATCACTAATAGCTTATGTCGCTAGAGGAAATTGTAATGATACATAGCCACTTACTCAGCTATAAACCATTGCGGATGAACACCGCTTATGTGTTCACTTACAGAATGGGTGAACAATAGATTTCTTTACCCCCCCTCAAAAAAGAATGCACCTCCACAGCTGCAAAAGGCCACTCATGAGCCTATGGGGTCTATATGATATAGGGGAGGGCTATAATGCTAAATATGGTCACTCTTGGACCTTAGGATAATATTGAGAAAGGGGGGGGGGACATGTCTGGGTGATGGACTACATAATGGCATTAACATTAAGCATCTAGGTAAGGAAGGATATCTCGTGAGCACATCATGAGGCTAACGGGGTGGGGAAATGAGAAGGCAGACAAACATTGAGCAACCTCACCTTACAAAAAATTAAAATTATAGGCAACATAAAAGACCGTCAACTGTACTACACAATATTTATAAGAATAGAGATCTGAGTTATTGCCTAGCAAATGCAAATGGCCTGTTGACAATATGTGAGGAAGCAGAAAATAATTCACATAGTATATAAACCGACTAAACCAACTTACTCAGTAGTGTAGTGTTATAATGCCTTTGAGTATGGATTCAAGAATTACAAAAAATAAATAAAAAATTCCATGCAAACTTGGGTACGTAAACCCTGCCTCCCGGGTGCGGGCCCTACACCCGAAAGGTCAGGAGCATGTAGAAAGTAGAAGCTGGAAAAAATATTAAATGATTATCTGTTATACCCCTCAAAACAATATATTAGTCCTCTTTAACACTTTGAAATAGTGCAGAGAAACAACTCCAGAGAAGCTGAGCGACATAAAGGCATATGAATGGGCTAGGTTAATTAAATATACAACCCCACTCCATGCTCATTATTAGGCTCCCCAAAAACTGTATGGACAGCTAACCAAAAATGAAATGCCAAGTAAATATTAGAAGGACAACTGTCATGCTATAATAAGAGTAAGGCAATAGGTTAACATAAAAAAAGGGGAGAAAGCTCTATAACCTTATATTTAGAGAGACCTAAAAATATGCATGTAATTATTAACCCCAGCCCTAAATTACATTATAGCTAGAAGCTAATAGAATAGTGAGGCTTTTAAGCAAGTTCTGCTGGTGTAGGGTCACATTATTCAGGCGAGGTGTGTACTATAATAAAATAAAACAGGTCTGTTAATAACGATATGCCTAAGCCTCCATCCCACCCCACAAAGTGCCAAACAATGCAAAACATATCAAAGAACTATTAGAATAAATAAAAACAAACATAAAACTGCAACATTAAGAACTAACTCATAATTTTCCCACAATACCATAATAGCAATGCAAGTAATAGTATGAAATATGTGACAAAAAGGAAAAAACCAAAGAAATGAGGATGGGAGCAATAACTGTTAAATAAAGTCATGGACACCCCCAACCACAGCGATCAGCATAGTAAAGATGAACCTCTTAGTCAACCGCATGGCTCTTGTCAGAAAGGGAATGTTAATTAGCCTATGCCAAGGCGATTCTGGCAACTTTCAAAATCGGGGCATAGTCCCTCAGACATCAGGCTCTGAAAAGCAGCAGGGTCCAGCACGATGTCTCCGGACAAAAGAAGCAGCTCCAGTTTCCTCAGTAACCCATCAAATGGTAAGGCACTTACAGTTTGCCCTTGTCCATGAGCTCCCGGTCCATGTCTCCAGTGCAAATCATTGTAGGATACTTTAGGGACACGAAGTTGGGGAGCCATCATCCCTTTGTTGCTCCGTGCTTGCGCAGCCAAGTATAAGTTGGTCTCCCGGTATTGCACACCGCGTGAGGGAATCTGCTGCGCACTTTGGTTATCTGAAGTTGGTGCGGCGTCTTGTACCAGGGACTTCTTGGGGCTCTGTGTTAGTAGGTTTTTACTTTCTATATGTCTCTGTTGCTCCTGCTGCCACACTGTCAGTACTGTTCCTAAGTCCCTCTGTAAATCACGGAAGTGCTGAGACAGAGATGACCGGACCTTCAATTCCCACTTATCGATCGCCTCCATTACTTTTGGTCTGTCTTGCTCCATTTACACAATATCTGTTGTACCGACCGAGTCCCCAGCCAGGTCATCCAAAAAGGCAGGGTTTATTGCTGCGAATAGTAGAGTTAGGTTTGTCGTAGTTCCTAGTAGCTCAGGAGAAATGGCTTAGTTGTTGTACAGGCCGCAGTACAAAATTCCCAATTAGGGCTTCATTTCAGGATGTTTCATATAATATTGGTATCAAAAAATAGAGGAGACTCTATACAAGGCTTTTTTATGAAAAAATAACTCTCAATGTCGCTGTTGGCTAAGGATATCCAGCAAATTAATTAAATAAAGTGGAGAGCTTCCATATTTTCCTCCTAGCTCGGTTGCTGGCCAGACACGCCCCCCAATAAGAGCATTTTTAATACAAAAATATTCTTATCTTAGAAAAACTCCAGCTATGCTTTTCTAGAAAGCACCTAACGCACTGTGTCTCTGGTGTTTTTCACTGCCCTGGAAATACATGCTTGTTATAATAAAACATTGGCTCTGAACCCCCTGGAAGTTTTTAAGGTAAGTATAATAATTTACATGAAAATGACTTTTATTTGTAATACAGACAGGGATAATATCAATTCTTAAATGTAGTAATCAAGGACACACAGGTAAACAAAGATAAATATGCAAGAAGCTGATCTGTTAGATAAAACAGCTTGTATGTCAGGATTATCCATTTAAAGGGATAGGAAAGGCAAAATTAAACTTTCAGGATTTAGCTAGAGCATGTAATTTTAAGACACTTTTAAATTTAATTTCTATTTTCAAATGTGCTTTGTTCTCTTGGTAACCCTTGTTGATAATTAATATGCACATACACTGGTGGGAGCTAGCTGCTGATTGCTGCCTGCATACATTTGTCTCTTGTGATTGGCTTAGTAGATGTGTTCAGCTAACTGCCAGTAGTGCAATGCTTTCCTTCAGCAAATGATAACAAGGGAATGAAGCAAATTTGATAATAGAAGTATATTGGAAAATTGTTTAAAATTGTATGTTCGGTATGAAAATGTTGGTGTTTCCTGTTCCTTTAAATAGTCCTCAACAATACGTATACAATATATCAGATTTGTCATGAAAACAATGAAAATGTAATGGTTTGAAAAGAAACTTTAACATAATCTGTTGTGAGAAGTATATAATACAAAGCTGTACATGCAGATTAAACCTACCAGACAAATGGAGACTAGATATATAGGGGCAGAATTATCAAGCTCAGAATGGAGCTTGATGCCCCTGTTTCTGTGCGAGCCTTCAGGCTCGCCGGAAACAGCAGTTATAAAGCAGCGATCTGCTCTGAGGCTGTGGACATCAAAATGCCCAATCCTATACGATCGGGCTGATTGACACCCCCTGCTAGCGGCAAATCTGCAGGGGGCGGCATTGCACAAGCAGTTCACAAGAATCGTATCATGTCCGCTCGCACTTTTATAAATCGGCCCCATAGAATTGTATTAGAGCTGTTATACAAATGCCTGCCAACCCCTCACTAATTCAGCCAATTAAAAAAAGCAGACAGTTGTATGTAAAAGGACATGCAGATATAATATATTAACCAACAGGGTTAATGGCTCCCATTCCAGTCCATTAACATTTGCCGTGCAAAAACACTGAATCCAAGTCTGTTTTTTTTTGTGTCTTTTTTTTTTTCTTCCTTTTCTTTGGCTTCTAATCCATTAGAAACATCCGCATCTTAATTAGTTAAGCCGTCTTAATTACTAATAAGATTTCACAAAAAGTCTAGTACTCCTGTTCAGACTGTGGAACTCCAAAAAAATATAAGACATTTTGCAGGTAAAAGCAAGTAAAGACAACCGATTCATCATTACTGTGTGCAATTATAAGGGCCAAATGTTATCCGTCCATCAGAATTTTCATGTTATGTGCAATGCATTACTTTTTTTATGGGGTTTTCCAATTTTTACCCTTTCCAATCCATTTGTAAATCCCATAATAACCCATTTATCAGAGATTTTAAAATGAATTTGTGTCAATTTAACACCCTGCATACTTTACATAAGGATGATTTGAATCTTCTATTCTATTCCAATCCAGTGGTTTTTCACAGGATTTTTTTCACTTTCTAAATTCTTCACCTTGGATCTACAGTATTTCAAGTAGCATTTCCTGTCTGTTCATGGTGTTTTTTCCCCACTGTTATTGTGTTTGCACAGGCTTAGTTCCCAGCACTGAGCTTGTGCAATTTGTTTCAGTTAAATGGAATAGTTCAAATAATACTTTTAAACTATAAAACTCTTACACAAATTGAATAAAGTCACATAAAGTTTAATTTATAATTGCATTGCAGTGTTAATTATAAAATTAATTGCAATTTTATAGTTATTTATTGCACAAATGTCATGAAAGGCAAAATTAAACTTTCATGATTAAGATAGAGCATGCAATTAAAGATATAAACTTTTCAATTTGCTTCTTTCTCTTGGTAAGAGCAGATCTAGATAATATATATGTGCATTTGTCTTTAGAGGAATGTAAAAAACAATAAATATTTTTTTTGTTGCTTTCTGCTAGAAACAAGCAGTCGTTCTAATGACAAAAAAACAAAATTGAGGAATGAATACATGAGAAAAAAAATGAAGCAAGTTCGTGCAAGCAATTGAACAGCAGAAAAAACTATTCAGGAAGCAGAAAAAGCTTCAAAAGTGCAAATTTACACTATGCAATAATGATTTGGCAATCCTTGTCAGTTAATTGATTGTCAGCCATTAAGGGCCAGATTACGAGTGAAGCGCTATTTATTGCTCCTGATCTCGCGATAACTCCACTAGAAGTAAGCTTTTGGTGTGTCGGGTAGCCCTTGTATTACAAAATCTAAGTAGAAAGTTTTTGCTCTTCCGCTAAGTCAATATGAGCAAAAGGCTGAAGGTCGAATATTGTGACCGTGTTAACATATTCCCCCAAAGACTTCAATAAAGCGCAAAAAGTGGGAAAGTAACCCCTAACACCCTACTCGCACATAAACTCGATCGCATTTTCTCAAGTGCGCTAACCTGACATGAAAAGATTAATATTTCACATTCCAATGTTCTTCGCATAGAAGAATATGTTCTATTTATTCATAAATAGATATTTCTAAATGAAGTTTATGGTTTTTTGTTGGTAAAAACTGTCTCTCTCTCTCTCTCTCTCTCTCTCTCTCTCTCTCTCTCTCTCTCTATATATATAGTAGAGTTTAGGAAAAAAAGGGTTCCTTAGGCTGTTATAGTAGTAAAATCACTTTATTCTTGACAAAAAACTTTAACCCCTTAACGACCAAGGACGTACGCCATACGTCCTCAAAAAAAATACACTTAACGCCTGAGGACGTATGGCGTACGTCCTCGGTCTGGAAAGCAGCTGGAAGCAATCCTGCTCGCTTCCAGCTGCTTTCCGGTTATTGCAGTGATGCCTCAACATCGAGGCATCCTGCAATAACCCCCCTTGGCCATCCGATGCAGAGAGAGCCACTCTGTGGCCCTCTCTGTACCGGACATCGATGGCCGGTTTCGTTGGTGGGTGGGAGCCAGTCTGGGAGGCGGGTGGGTGGCCATCGATGGGCCGTATGATGTGGAGGGGGGCGGAATCGTGGGTGGGAATGCCGGGTGTGCACGCGGGTGCGCGCGCGTGCACGAGGGGGCGCGCGCGGGCGCGCGCGGGGGTAGGGAGCGGGTGGGAACCGCTACACTACAGAAAAATGATGGGAGAAAAGTGGCAGTGAGGGCCAAATATATGTAAATATATGTCGATCTAAGAGATCTGGGAGGGGTGGTGGGTTGGTCTTTTGGGGGGGGCAAGCTACACTACAGAAAATTATTTAAAAAAAGAATAAAAACATGTTTTACTATAAACTGGGTACTGGCAGACAGCTGCCAGTACCAAAGATGGCTACTAATAAGTTAGAGGGGGATGGGTAAAGAGCTGTTTGGGGGGTATCAGGGAGGTTGGGGGCTAAGGGGGGATCCTCCAGAGCAGCATATGTAAATATGCCTTTTTTATTTATTTTTTTATCAAGGATAGCTTTTTTTTTTAGTACTGGCAGACTTTCTGCCAGTACTTAACATGGCGGGGACAATTGTGGGGTGGGGGAGGGAAGAGAGCTGTTTGGGAGGGATCAGAGGGTGTAATGTGTCAGGTGGGAGGCTGATCTCTACACTAAAGCTAAAATTAACCCTGCAAGCTCCCTACATGCTACCTAATTAACCCCTTCACTGCTAGCCATAGTACACGTGTGATGCGCAGCGGCATTTAGCGGCCTTCTAATTACCAAAAAGCAACGCCAAAGCCATGTATGTCTGCTATTTCTCAACAAAGGGGATCCCAGAGAAGCATTTACAACCATTTGTGCCATAATTGCACAAGCTGTTTGTAAATGATTTCAGTGAGAAACCTAAAATTGTGAAAAATTTTACTTTTTTTTTTATTTAATCGCATTTGGCGTTGAAATGGTGGCATGAAATATACCAAAATGGGCCTAGATCAATACTTAGGGTTGTCTACTATACTACAATAAAGCTAAAATTAACCCTACAAGCTCCCTACATGCTCCCTAATTAACCCCTTCATTGCTGGGCATAATACACGTGTGGTGCGCAGTGGCATTTAGCGGCCTTCTAATTACCAAAAAGCAACACCAAATCCATATATGTCTGCTATTTATGAAAAAAGGGGATTCCAGAGAAGCATTTACAACCATTTGTGTCATAATTGCACGAGCTGTTTGTAAATAAATTCAGTGAGAAACCTAAAGTTTGTAACAAAATGTGTGAAAAAGTGAACAATTTTTTTTATTTGATCGCATTTGGTGGTGAAATAGTGGCATGAAATATACCAAAATGGGCCTAGATCAATACTTTGGGATGTCTTCTAAAAAAAAATATATACATGTCAAGGGATATTCAGGGATTCCTGGAAGATATCAGTGTTCCAATGTAACTAGCGCTAAGTTTGAAAAAAAGTGGTTTGGAAATAGCAAAGTGCTTCTTGTATTTATTGCCCTATAACTTGCAAAAAAAAGCAAAGAACATGTAAACATTGGGTATTTCTAAACTATTTAGCATGAGTGTTTTTTGGTGGTTGCAGATGTGTAACAGATTTTGGGGGTCAAAGTTAGAAAAAGTGTGTTTTTTTCCATTTTTTCCTAATATTTTATATATTTTTTTATAGTAAATTATAAGATATGATGAAAATAATGGTATCTTTAGAAAGTCCATTTAATGGCGAGAAAAACGGTATATAATATGTGTGGGTACAGTAAATGAGTAAGAGTAAAATTACAGCTAAACACAAACACTGCAGAAATGTAAAAATAGCCTTGGTCCCAAACGGTCAGAAAATGGAAAAGTGCTGTGGTCATTAAGGGGTTAAAACAGACCAAGAGGTCTACAGCAGCAACAGTTTTCACATACTCTGCAGTAAGCATATATATATTTAAATAAACAGTATCCCACAAAAGTGAGTACACCCCTCACATTTTTATAAATATTTTATTATATCATTCATGTGACAACACTGAAGAAATGACACTTTGCTATAATGTAAAGTAGTGAGTGTACAGCCTGTATAATAGTGTACATTTGCTGTCCCCTTAAAATAACTCAATACACAGCCATTAATGTAAAAACTGTTGACAACAAAAGTGAGTACACCCCTAAATGGAAATGTCCAAATTGGGCCCAAAGTGTCAATATTTTGTTTGGCCACCATTATTTTCCAGCACTGCCTTAACCCTCTTAGGCATGGAGTTCACCAGAGCTTCACAGGTTGCCACTAGAGTCTTCTTCCACTCCTCCATGATGAAATCACGGAGCTGGTGGATGTTAGAGAACTTGCGCTTCCTCACCTTCCGTTTGAGGATGCCCCACAGATGCTCAATAGGGTTTAGGTCTGGAGACATGCTTTACCAGTCCATCACCTTTACCCTCAGCTTCTTTAGCAAGGCAGTGGTCATCATGGAGGTGTATTTGGGGTCGCTATCAGGTTGAAATACTGCCCTGCAGCCCAGTCTCTGAAGGGAGGGGATCATGCTCTGCTTATGTCACAGTACATGTTGGCATTCATGGTTTCCTCAATGAACTGTAGCTCCCCAATGCCGGCAGCACTCATGCAGGCCCAGACCATGATGCTCCCACCACCATGCTTGACTGTAGGCAAGACACACTTGTCTTTGTACTCCTCACCTGGTTGCCACCACACATGCTTGACACCATCTGAACCAAATAAGTTTATCTTGGTCGGACCACAGGACATGGTTCCAGTAATCCATGTCTTTAGTCTGCTTGTCCTCAGCAAAGTGTTTGCAGGCTTTCTTGTGCATCATCTTTAGAAGAGTCTTCCTTGTGGGACGACAGCCATGCAGACCAATTTGATGCAGTGTGCTGCATATGGTCTGAGCACTGACAGGCTGACCCCCCACCCCTTCAACCTTTGCAGCAATGCTGGCAGCACTCATACGTCTTTTTTACAAAGACAACCTCTGGATATGACGCCGAGCATGTGCACTCAACTTCTTTGGTCAACCATGGTGAGGCCTGTGAAACCGCTATATGGACTTGCCCACTGTGCTACAGCTCAGTTTCAGGGTCTTGGCAATCTTCTTATAGCCTAGGCCATCTTTATGTAGAGCAACAATTCTTTTTTTTTAGATCCTCAGAGAGTTCTTTGCCATTAAGGTACCATGTTGAACTTCCAGTTACCAGTATGAGAGAGTGTGAGAGCGATAATACCAAATTTAACACACCTGCTCCCCATTCACACCTGAGACCTTGTAACACTAATGAGTCACATGACACAGAGGAGGGAAAATGGCTAATTGGCCCCAATTTGGACATTTTTACTTAGGGGTGTACTTACTTTTGTTGCCAACGGTTTAGACATTAATGGATGTGTGTTGAGTTATTTTAAGGGGACAGCACATTTACACTGTTATACAGGCTGTGCACTCACTACTTTACATTGTAGCAAAGTGTCATTGCATCAGTGTTGTCACATGAAAAGATTTAATAAAATATTTACAAAAATGTGAGGGGTGAACTCACTTTTGTAGGATACTGTATGTATATATATATATATATATATATATATATATATATATATATATATATATATATATATATATATATATATGAATATCAATTTAAAAATACATAGAGCATATTCTGTCTGCCATGTGAAATATTTTCAGTAAATACACAGTATAATACTTCATTAAATATGAATATGCTTTTACATGTTTTCAACTACTTGACTGCAATGGGCTCCATATATAGCTATAAATGTATACAGATGTATTTATGTGTTTATATGTGTGTATGTATCTGTAGATATAAATACATAAATACATATGCACACATACACTTTTATTTATATACAGTATATATATATATATATATATATATATATATATATGTGGTAGCCGGTGGCCTAGCACTCCATCCACATCGATGCTTCTAGTGCCCGGGTGAAATCCTCAAATAGTATACATAGATAGTTAGTAGAGATGGAGGGCACTCACAGGACTTCATACAAAAGATAGCCTTTATTATTATAGTAACATAAGTATAGTGTCGACGTTTCGGCCTTTTCCTAGGCCTTCTTCAAGACAATTTTCATAGTCTAAAAACATAAACAAAAACAATACAATGAGACACAAAACCAAGAATGTCATACCCAAGTATGCACCAAAGTGTGACCCTCCACCAGTGGAGATCATAATAACCCAAGTGACATATAAAAAGGCTTCAACCAGAGTAGAGAAGCCATATCAACCAGTTGCCAGGGAAGAATTGAGAAGAAAGTCCAAAGAAAGCAGAAAATAGAAAGAGAAAAAGGAAAAAAGAAAAAAGGAGAAAAAAAAAAAAAAAGGCAATTATGGGGAAACATGCATCAAACTGAGCTACTGAGCTATATTCAAACACTGTCACAGTCCACATGGAACTAGAGCCACCCTAATCATTAATATGATATGAGAACACCTAGTAACAGGCAGATACCATTACAACCCTGCATAATACTCAAAGACTATGGTGGACAGACAGACTGTGCATTCACAGATCCACCATCAGTTAACCGCCAAAGGTAAGAACCCTTACTGAGGGACTCTTAGTGATCAATTGCCACTCACCACATTATTAAGTACATTATCATCATCATACACAACAGAGTGTCAGTAAATCACTAAATCATAGTTGTAAGAGCACTATCACAATCGGACAGTGTGTCAATAAAAACACTAAGCCAGACTATTAAACCCACATGTTCACAGCCACAATAAGCCCTGAGTGCAGAATGCCCATGACCTAAGTGCCACTCACCATATTATAAAATATATACTATCATCATCATACACAGCAGCGTGTCAGTAAATCGCTAAACCATGATCATACGCACACTATCTCAAACAGCAACTATGTCAATCAAACTGCTTAGCAGCAATGGTAAACTCGTAGATCACTAAACCATAATTGTTAAACAAACTATCATCATCATACACCGCACTGTGTCAGTAAATCACAAAACCATAATTTGTAAGCGCGTTGTCACTCTCAGAGTGTATGTCAATAGAACCGCTTAGCCACAGTAGTAAACTCACATAATCACAGCCAAAGTAAGCCCTGAGCGTAGAATGCCCATAACCTAGGTGCCACTCACCGTATCATTAAATATACTATCATTATCATACACAGCAGCGTGTCAAAAAAATGACCATCATAAGCACACTACTAAAAACGGCAAATCTGTCAATAAAGCCGCTTAGCAACAATAGTAAATTCGCATATTCACAGCCACAATAGCACTGTGTATTAGACGCCCACAATATAAGTGCAGTTACTGTCAATAGTACATCTGAAAACAACCGGTAGCATATCCATAAAACAGTAAGCTATAGCATTAAACTCATTTATACACCGCCAACAAAAGCATAAGAGAATGAGGAGCCAAGGCAGGAGCCATCACCCTTCTTACCTCAACTAATGCGGAATACGACCTCCGCGTAAAGCTCCCAAAATGACAAGATCATAAGGGGGAATAGCCGCGAAGTGAGCCTTTAAATAGGGCGGTCCCGCCCCCTCCAGGAGCCAATCAGACCCCACGCCCTGAGCGTAACTCAACCGGACGTATGTCAGTGGCAACATCTAAAAGGTACACACAACGTAAGGAGTGAGTGACATGTACCTGCCCCATATGCGCCAATCATAACCCCCAATACCGATCACATGGGCGTAGTGACAGAATGAAAACACCTCAATGTATGCAGATGCCTAGCGGCAAAACTCAATTTACATAGTGATGAAATCCACAATCCCTCCAAATAGTGGGGGGTCAGATATAACATATGCCTCAATGCTGAAGCTGCAAAACAGATAAGGAATTTAGAATAACCCTTATAGCGATCAAACATAAAAATATACCGTACTTGTAACATACACAGTAAACCATAGCAGATAAATATAGGGGCAACAAGAATGTCTATGCAGGCCGGATGTCTGACATACCCCGACCGTAAGTGTGGCATACCCAAACCGACTTATAACCACGGTGTACAATGACACAAAACTGGGGGCCTAGAACCATGGCACCAGGTGCCAAGTAGCACGGATATGGGGTAGAATAGTATCCTGAGTGGAGAAGGAAAATGGTTTCAGACAAGAGAACAAATAGAAAGTGAGCAGATGTCACAGCAAGACAGAGAGAGTGTAAGGGAACACCACCCATAACAGGAGGACCGCATATATATGACCAATGTCATTAAATATTTAATAAAATAGGGCATAGTCAATGCTGGCATTTAAGCCATTTGGAGCCAGTGTGTCCAGTCTATGTATCCATCTGGCTTCACTTCTGAGGAGTTCAGAGGAGTCAATGAGCATAGCCCTAAGGGTGGATATTGTATGTCGTTGCTCCAGGAAATGTCTTGCCACAGGCTGGTCCGAGTGGCCATCCTTGAGGGCTGCCCTAATGGCGCTCTTATGATTGGCCAATCTCTCCCGGAATGGGGTGATGGTTTTACCCACATAGAACCGTCCACATGGGCAAGACAGTAGGTAGACCACAAAATCAGATGTGCAAGTCAATCTATGCTTTATAGCAAAGCTCTTATTGGTGGTTGGATGGTGGAAACGTTCGCCAGTTATGAGGGAGCTGCAGGTCACGCAGCTCCCACATTTGTAACATCCATTTTTGAGGGGTTTTAACCAGGTTCTCTCCTTCTTCCAGGGGTCCGTCCTCATCAGATATGATTTAAGACTCCATCCACTTTTATGTACCACCCTCGGGGGAGGGCTTTCTTTAAATGGTAGTGAACCATCTCCACTTACGAGTGGCCAGTTCCTGTTGATGACCTTACGCAATGTACCTGTAGCAGGGGTGTATCTGGTGATCACATTCAGGGTGGGTTCACTGGTGATGGGGTCTGTACCAGCCCTTCCTGCCATTAGACAACCTCGTTCCTGCTGCTTCACCTCTTCAAGTATTTTTTGCACCATTACAGGATTATAGCCTCTGTTGAGGAATTTTGTTTTCATTTCATCGAGTTGAAGTAGCATCTTTTCTTGGTCAGAGTTATTGCGCATAACACGCATCAGTTGAGACTTGATGATTCCCTTTTTAAGTTGAGGTGGGTGGTAACTGGTGAACTGTAGAAGTGTATTTCTGTCAGTGGGCTTTGAATACAAGGTCGTGTTCAATTTACATTCCCCTGTACCCCCTGACTTAAAAATGCATAGATCTAAGAAGTATATCACCTCACTGCTTATCTCATGTTTAAACTTAACCGGGGTCAGGAAATCATTAAGGGCTTTGATCCACGTCTCCAGTTCTCCTGCTGTTCCGCCCCAAATGACCAGCAGGTCATCTATGTACCGGTGGTATAGTAGTATGTTTGGGTTATTCTGGCTAAACACGTACTCATCTTCGAACCATGCCATGAATAGGTTCGCGTAGGAGGGGGCCAAACTGGACCCCATGGCTGTCCCTACCAATTGGAGATAAAAATATTCCTCAAAACGGAAATAATTGTGTGTCAGGCACATCATTAGCCAATCCAGTAGAATTTCAATTGGAGGACCTAGGTACTCATCAGATTTCATCAATGACTGTCGCACAGCCTCCACACCAAGATCATGGGGGATGATGGTGTAGAGGCTGTTGACGTCCAGGGTAACGAGGTAGCAGTTGGCTGGAAAGGAACTTTCACGGAGCAAGTTGATAAGTTGGATTGAACTCCTCAGAAGTGAAGCCAGATGGATACATAGACTGGACACACTGGCTCCAAATGGCTTAAATGCCAGCATTGACTATGCCCTATTTTATTAAATATTTAATGACATTGGTCATATATATGCGGTCCTCCTGTTATGGGTGGTGTTCCCTTACACTCTCTCTGTCTTGCTGTGACATCTGCTCACTTTCTATTTGTTCTCTTGTCTGAAACCATTTTCCTTCTCCACTCAGGATACTATTCTACCCCATATCCATGCTACTTGGCACCTGGTGCCATGGTTCTAGGCCCCCAGTTTTGTGTCATTGTACACCGTGGTTATAATTCGGTTTGGGTATGCCACACTTACGGTCGGGGTATGTCAGACATCCGGCCTGCATAGACATTCTTGTTGCCCCTATCTTTATCTGCTATGGTTTACTGTGTATGTTACAAGTACGGTATATTTTTATGTTTGATCGCTATAAGGGTTATTCTAAATTCCTTATCTGTTTTGCAGCTTCAGCATTGAGGCATATGTTATATCTGACCCCCCACTATTTGGAGGGATTGTGGATTTCATCACTATGTAAATTGAGTTTTGCCGCTAGGCATCTGCATACATTGAGGTGTTTTCATTCTGTCACTACGCCCATGTGATCGGTATTGGGGGTTATGATTGGCGCATATGGGGCAGGTACATGTCACTCACTCCTTACGTTGTGTGTACCTTTTAGATGTTGCCACTGACATACGTCCGGTTGAGTTACGCTCAGGGCGTGGGGTCTGATTGGCTCCTGGAGGGGGCGGAACCGCCCTATTTAAAGGCTCACTTCGCGGCTATTCCCCCTTATGATCTTGTCATTTTGGGAGCTTTACGCGGAGGTCGTATTCCGCATTAGTTGAGGTAAGAAGGGTGATGGCTCCTGCCTTGGCTCCTCATTCTCTTATGCTTTTGTTGGCGGTGTATTAAATGAGTTTAATGCTATAGCTTACTGTTTTATGGATAGGCTACCGGTTGTTTTCAGATGTACTATTGACAGTAACTGCACTTATATTGTGGGCGTCTAATACACAGTGCTATTGTGGCTGTGAATATGCAAATTTACTATTGTTGCTAAGCGGCTTTATTGACAGATTTGCCGTTTTTAGTAGTGTGCTTATGATGGTCATTTTTTTGACACGCTGCTGTGTATGATAATGATAGTATATTTAATGATACGGTGAGTGGCACCTAGGTTATGGGCATTCTACGCTCAGGGCTTACTTTGGCTGTGATTATGTGAGTTTACTACTGTGGCTAAGCGGTTCTATTGACATACACTCTGAGAGTGACAACGCGCTTACAAATTATGGTTTTGTGATTTACTGACACAGTGCGGTGTATGATGATGATAGTTTGTTTAACAATTATGGTTTAGTGATCTACGAGTTTACCATTGCTGCTAAGCAGTTTGATTGACATAGTTGCTGTTTGAGATAGTGTGCGTATGATCATGGTTTAGCGATTTACTGACACGCTGCTGTGTATGATGATGATAGTATATATTTTATAATATGGTGAGTGGCACTTAGGTCATGGGCATTCTGCACTCAGGGCTTATTGTGGCTGTGAACATGTGGGTTTAATAGTCTGGCTTAGTGTTTTTATTGACACACTGTCCGATTGTGATAGTGCTCTTACAACTATGATTTAGTGATTTACTGACACTCTGTTGTGTATGATGATGATAATGTACTTAATAATGTGGTGAGTGGCAATTGATCACTAAGAGTCCCTCAGTAAGGGTTCTTACCTTTGGCGGTTAACTGATGGTGGATCTGTGAATGCACAGTCTGTCTGTCCACCATAGTCTTTGAGTATTATGCAGGGTTGTAATGGTATCTGCCTGTTACTAGGTGTTCTCATATCATATTAATGATTAGGGTGGCTCTAGTTCCATGTGGACTATGACAGTGTTTGAATATAGCTCAGTAGCTCAGTTTGATGCATGTTTCCCCATAATTGCCTTTTTTTTTTTTTTTTCTCCTTTTTTTCTTTTTTCCTTTTTCTCTTTCTATTTTCTGTTTTCTGCTTTCTTTGGACTTTCTTCTCAATTCTTCCCTGGCAACTGGTTGATATGGCTTCTCTACTCTGGTTGAAGCCTTTTTATATGTCACTTGGGTTATTATGATCTCCACTGGTGGAGGGTCACACTTTGGTGCATACTTGGGTATGACATTCTTGGTTTTGTGTCTCATTGTATTGTTTTTGTTTATGTTTTTAGACTATGAAAATTGTCTTGAAGAAGGCCTAGGAAAAGGCAGAAACGTCGACACTATACTTATGTTACTATAATAATAAAGGCTATATTTTGTATGAAGTTCTGTGAGTGCCCTCCATCTCTACTAACTATCTATATATATTTGTAGAGCACCCTCTGATTCCAACCTTCAGGGTCGTGCCCAAGATACACAAGACCCTGACCAGACCCCCAGGGAGACCCATAGTGGCCAGCATGGGGTCCCTATGTGAGAGACTGGGGGCCTGGCTAGACTCAGTCCTTCAACCCATAGTTACCTCACTGCCAGGCTACATTAGAGACAGTGCTCACCTTCTTCATCAACTGAATGACATCAAGTGGCAACCCACTTTTCAGTGGCTTACCATAGATGTGACAGCCCTCTACTCCAGTATACCCCACTCAAAGGGACTGGAGGCCCTGGGTAAAATGATTAGGAGATATACTTCATTCTCTGACGAATACATCCAATTTGTAGTTTCCACTGCCAAATTCCTTCTCTCACACAACTACTTTGTCTCTGGGGGGGAATTCTACTTGCAGAATTGTGGCACAGCCATGGGGGCAAAATTTGCCCCCGCATATGCCAACCTATACATGGGCTGGCTAGAACTTAACAGCATTTATGCTGATGACTTCCCCCTCAGGGACAATCTAGTTGTGTATGGCCGTTATATTGACGACCTTATAGTCATTTGGAATTCAGACAACCAGACAGAGGTACACACTCTGGTAGACCTCCTCAATGACAACCAGTTTAATCTTAAATTTACATATTCATCATCACCCAATTCTATAGCTTATCTAGACTTACATCTTTACATTGATGAATGATCTAACATCGTGTCCACTATATACAGGAAGACCCTAGCACGCAACACCATACTTAGAGCAGATTCCTGCCATGCTAGACACACTATTAGGGGCATCCCCAAAGGCCAATACATTAGGGTGCGCAGAAACTGCTCTAACATTCAACAGTATAGGACACAGGCAGATGCAATCACCCAGAGACTTCTAGAGAGGGGGTATAATAAGAAGTTACTAACACAAACAGCTAATCAAGTGAGCAAAATAGAGAGGCAGACTCTGTTCTCAAGCTACTCTACTAGAAATACTGCTAATACTACAAGGAAAAACGTATCTACTAATGAAATTGTCTTTTCCACCCAATACAGCAGACAATTTGATGAGGTCTGTAAAATAGTACTTAAATACCTTCCCATTCTCCAGAGTGATGCCAAACTACAACATATAACCAAACAACAAATTAAATGTGTAGCAAAGAAGGCCCCCACAGTGGGAGACAGGGTTAGAAAACATTTTACTAACAAACCCACACCTGTGACACACTGGCTCAGCCTCAGCAAAGGCTTCTTCAAATGTGGCCACACCTGCAAGAGTTGCACTTACACTCAGAAAACAGATCAATTCACCTCTTCCAGCACGGGCAAAACATTTTCCATAAAACAAAGAATAGATTGCACTACCCGTTTTGTAGTATACTTAATCACATGCCAGCAGTGCTTACACCAATATGTAGGTCTTACCACACGACCACTTAAGGATCGAATCAGACAACACTTATTATCTTTAGAAGATGAAATTCCGAGAACCCCTGTGGCCAAACATTTTCGGTCTCATGGTAATCATATTAAACATCTTTTCAAATTTATAGGCATCGAACATATCCACAATGACATCAGAGGAGGGGATAGGGCGGGGAAACTTCAGAAGAGAGAGGCATACTGGATATTTACCCTTCGTACCAAATTTCCCTATGGCATTAATATGAGACAAGACCTTGACCTTTTCATAGACTAGGCCCTACATATGCCCTACCAGCAGGGGTATCCTTTGCCCCTCCCCTAAAACTTCTTTCCTCCCCCTACTCCCCCCCATTACCTTTCCCTCCTCTCCTTATGTCCCACATTCAAGTCCAGGCCCAGGAAATATTTGACCCTAGGTTATTGTTTTATTTAGACTATTTTTAGTGTTCCCTTTGTCCTTAATTGGTTTGTAACTTATACCTTACATCCAGTCTATTTTTCTGGTCTATAACTAATACCTTGCATTCAGTCTATTCTTTCTTCAATGGCCATTTCTGATCTTAGAATTGCTTACTGCCCTAATTTAGCAATTATTTTCTCTGATCAGACCTCTGCATCCCCCACCCGGGTTTCTGTTTAATTACAAAGAGGTTTCCCAGAGTTGGCAAGTAATGTCCAATAGGTTTAGTTTCTCTTTTTTCCCCCCTTGGCCCTGACACGAAAACTAGGTATTCACTCTATATACTGTGTCCACTTGCCTGGCCATTTCGGGCTCCTAGAAACCATTACCCTCTTGGCCTTGCTCAAGCATTCTATCAATCACTCCACCTTTGCAGCTATGATATGGCCATAGAAAACTTCTTATTATCATCACCACTTCTACTTTTTCTTCTTTTTTTCTTTTTTCCTTTTTCTTTATTTCTAATATCTAATTTAATTTTATATTTAATTCCTTTTACATGTCCTATTCACATATGTTTTACTCTCCATATACCTTATTGTTAATATTAATTTTTTCAATAGCAAGATACCTCTCTAGGTAGGCATACAATGCCCCAACTTAGTAATTTTAGACCCCTTAATTAAAGTATTCCCCTTTTTTCTTTCTCACTTACAGGTGAGCCCCTGTGACATATAGGAATAATGCCTCCCTTAAAACCTTTTGTCTACTCAAAACTCAGTTCCATAACTAACAATTTAAACTCATTTCCATAACTGACAATGAGAATTTTATGGTACAGTAAACATTACAAGTGTCTCGGTTACCAAGAAAGGAACTTAATGTTATGAAGTAAACTAACCCATAAAATTTAAGAATAACCTACCAATGGCTTTTTGTGGCCTAAGGGCAAAATCATTTTAAGGATACTTCAGATACAGAATTTAGCAGCATGTTGACTTATATCACAAAGCATATAGAAAAGACAGGAATTGAGTATAGAATAAATAATAAAAAATAGAAAATTAAAAACAAAAAATTAATACAACAAATAATAACTTACACCAATACATGACACCAATACAGAAAAATGAATAAATAAAAAAATAATAAAAAAATACATAAACACAAAAAAAAGTAGTAACAGTAATCACACTGCACACTTAGGATGTATGTTTTTAACATAATTATTGGGCCTTGGGGTGGAGTTTATCCTTTTGTTAGGACCCTCCCCGCCCTCGGCCCTTAGTTTTTTAGCCTGAATGTAGTAAATGTTGTGCCAATGGTCCATATTAACTTAATCACCATCACTTGATTTTAGTACCACTCCTCAAACTTTTTTATGTTTTCCCTTTTTTCATTTTGCACTTAAACATTTTCTTTTTGATTCACCTAATAGAACATAGAAAGTTATTTACTGATTTATTCACTTATAGCATTCACTTGAGAGACGATATGCTCACACCTGGAATATTATTACAGGGACCAATACTAAACTAGCACTGCCCATTTTAGTGATTTTTGTTCCATTGGCCGACACCCCCTATAAACATCCCTCACAGGTAACACTACTAGATCTCTGATGAAGCGCATGTGAGCATGCGCGAAACGCGTCAGATCTAGCACCCCTTGCACACCTGTGTTTGTGCTAACCACCTCTGTATATCTAATAAAAGTCACCTGGCTTCAAGTTCCTGAGTCCTCGCCTTTCTTCTTGTATCCTATATATATATATATATATATATATATATATATATATATATATATATATATATATATATATATATATATATATATATATAAATACCTTTTTAATTTCAACTTGTAATACGAGCGTTCCTTCTGACGCGTGCAAACAGCTGTGATAAACCCGAAATCGCTTGCACGTAATTGTTAGTACACCACTCATGATCTGGCCCTGAGTATTTAAGCTTCACTTTTTTTTCTTGAACGTCCTGATTCTAATAATATTAATAATAAAAATAATAATAATAAAAAAAAAGTTGTACTGCTGCTGGCTTGTATCAATAGCACTAGTTACTACTTTATTTTAGGTGCTGCTCCTCTGCTGCATTGAAGACATTCTACAGGAAATTCAGGAACAAAGGATTTCCGTTAACAAATTCCCAACGACCCCCTTAACGAATATTGATTGAAGCAAAGGAAAAAAAACATTTCTTAACAAATTATTAATTTTTTTGTCTGTGCATAGATCTACTAAGTATGTCTGGGAATCTGCATGTGTCTTAATGGGGCATAAAACCCAATTGTTTTTACTTTCATGATTCAGATAGAGGATGTGATTTTAAACAACTTTCCAATTAATTTCGATTTTCTAATTTGTTTTCTCCTCTTGATATCCTTTGTTGAAAAGGATACCTAGGTAGACTCAGGATCTGCTGATTGGTTGCTGCACATAAATTGGCTCACCCAATGCAAGCTCCCAGTATTGCATTGCTGCTTCTTCAACACAGGATACCAATAGAATTAAGTAAATAAGTTGATAAAATTAAATTGGAAAGTTGTTTAAAATTAACTTCTTTATCTGAATCATGAAAGAAAAATTTTAATAAAGGTTTTAGCTATGTATTTACTGTAAATATTTCACATCCCATTGTTCTGCACATAGGGGAATATGTTCTAATTATTTCTAAATGGATATTCCTATATATATATCTGTATATATATATACTTATATATAAGTATATATATATATACAGGACCGTCTTTAACACAGGGCAAAAGGGGCAGCTGCCCTGGGCCCAGTCTCTGTTGAGGGGCCCAAGAGTCCTTAAAAAAAAAAAAAAAAAAAAAAAATTATTGTTCATACCAGACTGCTGATGTGACATGGGGAACACACACATTCAGTCCTAATACTGTCACAGTCAAAAGTACTCTGCTTATATTTTTTTTAAAAACTGTGCCAGACCATGCCGGTGTCATGTGACATGCCAAGCTAGTGCCATGTGCTGTTTTAGATGTGCACTGTGCAGCACTGAATGTAAAGCCCTAATTCGGCATCCAGCCATTTCCCACTGCATCAGAAAAGGTCCTATTGGGGTTACCACTGTTACCAGGTAACTGCTCTTGTGGTGGGGATTGTTTCTGAGTAGGGCTGACTGTAGGCGCATGCAGCAGAAAGCTGGAGCGGCAGGCACATGAGGATTTGAGCATCTGTGCAGCTGCATACACTGCTCTCTTCAGTCTTGAGGCTGTGTCACTCATCTCACACTGTATCCATGCAGCCTTGGACAGACAGCATCCAGTCTACTGGTCCCCTTAGCCCTGCTCTTTCTGCTGTGGCCCTAAGATCAACTAACTGAAGTTTGTTAGGGGAATAGTGCTTTGTAGAAAGGTGTCAGTGGGAAGAATAAGTGAGTGCACACACGCCCCTCCCCATGCAGCATTGTCTAGTTCAGGGTGAGAGGGAACTTGTTCCTAGCAAAGAAGCGACATGTGCTGGTGTGGCTGATGTATAGCGTCATGCTGATACTTCACACATTAATGTAAGCTTATTTTTATAGTTTTTATTTTCTCTCTGTCTCAGATTTTACAGCTTCCCATAGTAGTTCTGCTGTTCCAGTCAGTAAACTTATATTTGTCTGCACCTCCATCCTTTACCTTGCTTTGCTCCTGTTGGCTGCCCTAAATCTCTTTAACCAGCTAACCTCACACCAGAATCACATTCAAAAGAATATTAAATGAATCCACAGTGGAGGAATTTATATATTTATTTACTTATTAGTACTGCTTAGGTCCAGTTTAACATATTGCATTTTTTTTTATTTATTTTTTAATGATTAGCCCAGCAGTGGATGATCCACCGCTGGGCTAATAATAATAAAAAAAATTGATTTAGTTGTTTTTTGGGATGTTGGGGTGGAGAGCAAAATTGCATGGGGTGGGGGGGGCCCAAGAAAATTTTTGCCCAGGGTCCAATCAATATTAAAGACGGCCCTGTATATATATATATACATACACACACGACTTCCGTTGGAGGAGGAGCTCCCATCGCACGCTGCACTTGTCTCAGCAGCTTTAGAGGGCCGAATTAAGATCTCTAAATCTTTCTCCAGCACGAGCCAGCCCTTGGTCGTATCCACACCGGCTTTCTTTGCTATTATCCTGCTGCAAAGTTCAATTGCAGCACTCGGTGAAAGTCCTATACTAGCAGAAATGCTGCTACCTGTGTTCAGGATAAAATCTGGGACCTGCCTGTGTGACCAAGAAGATTATCTGGTTGCCATATAGTGGTTTGTCCTTCTAATCATCCTTACCTGTGGGAAACTGCCGGGACCATTGCTGAGGGCAAAGTAAGAATACCCGCGCCCTCCTGGTAGGGCGAAGCTGGTTGGAGCTGTTGGCACCTTCCGGAGCGATCCGGTGTTTGACCCAAGTCAGCGGTGGAGGGATCCGTGAGTAACACCGCTTTCCCGCCGGTCCTGAAACAGTGACGTATCGGACTGTCGTCAGTATCGATCGACATGCAGAGCTGAGTGCCGGAACTGTCGGGACTGCAGGGGCAGACAAAGTGCCCTAGCAGAAAGTAATACGCTGGTAGATACTATATTGGAACCTGGCAAGATAAAGTTAGAGTTATACAGTGCTCTGGGCCATTTGGCTTGGCGACTCCCCTGAAACACCGGTATGTGTTATTTTACTTAGTGGGATTTTTTCTTTCTACTCGCTGGGGAACATATTGTTCTAACTGTGCATTGAGACTCTCAAAGGGGAAGAAAGGGAGAGAAAGAGGAGAAAGAGAGGAGGAAAGGAGAAGAGACTCTTCTTAATATCCAGGATATGTAGAAGAGGTTAATAAGGGAAAAGAGATATACTTAAAGCTCCTGAACTCTGATATTAAAACAAAGAAAGGGGGAATAATAATACACAGTACCCCCACCTGCAAAGTGAGCTTACCTAAAGGAACTTTAGGACTGAATAATACCTTTAAAATTGTAGTAAATTTATTGTGAAGCTACTTAGCTGCATTTATAAGTGATTTATAATCGTTTGATTTGTCCCTATGCTAGGTGTATTCAGAGAATGTACTATATGGATTAGTGAAATAGTCTAGCATCTCACTAAAATCGATGAGCAGAAGCTACGCTTATCTGTTATATTACAATTGACATTTTGTAATATTAGCTACCTGTTTAATTTATACAAACAATTGGGTGAGATCTCTCTATATTAATCACTGTATATGTATATATAATCAAAAGCCGAATGCTATTGGTATCCCCCTTACTGCTTTTTTTCTTTTTCTTTGAGTTTCTGCTCTATGCTAGATAATAGAGTTTTTTAAAGGGAACTGCCGTGTAGTTGGAACGGTGATCATATTGTTAGTGCTTACTGGAGTCCTATATATCTGAGGCCTTCTATTTTTTTGCAGGGGTAATAGAAAATACTTTGCTTTCTTTTTTCTCTTTATTTTATTTATTTATTTATTTTCTCCTTTTTTTAATTTTTTTATTACTTGACCCATTTGGAAATATGCAGAAGGAACTTTAAAATGTTATATCTCAGTTCCTTTAATATGGTCGATATTGCTGGGAAATGAATCCAGTAAAAATCTTTGTTTAGAATTGATACCGGCTGATAATGTGATATTGAATCTGTGTCATTTTGGTCTACAGTCTAAAAGAAGTAATTGACTTGCTCCCTTTTGAGTAGCCTGCATTATGGTTGTAACTGTTTATTAGGAAGAGGGTGGAGCGGGTAGGGTATAAAGGAGACAGCCTCAGTACTTAATCCCCTTGCCTAGGACCTAGAAGGGAATTTTTAATAATCAAAGGAACTAACTTGGATACAGGTGGAACTAGATGTTAGAAATTAAATAATACTTTGAAGCAGGCATAATAATATCACATATTTTGCACGTAATTCTTCACACTTAATATAATACTCCTCACTAGTAGGACTGTAGGACAGGAATCTGTATCATCCCAGTTTCTCTCCCCTCTCTTTCTTTTTTCTGTTTGTTTTTCCTTTTCCCCTCACCTCTCTATCACGTCACAACCCCTTTGTCCTTTTCTGCTCTTTTTTATGCACGCTACTAAAAGGAAAAATTTGTCACTCAAATGAAACATCACTCCCCTATAATGCCTGCAAAATCCAAAGATAAAAAATCTAGGGCCACTGATATCAGCTCTGATTCGGTGGAAGTATCCCCACTCCCTTTTGAAAATTTAGTATTACAACTAAGTAACATTTTTTCGCCAAAATTTGACATTATTAGGAGGGTATTGGGTAACATCTCTACTGTTTTGACTACATTAAACTCTGAGGTTAAACAGTTCTCCAATAGGATGATAGAGGTGGAAAGCAGAGTGTCTAACTTAGAGGATCTAACCAATACCCAAGAATCACTCTTAACTGCCCAAATCTCCAAAATTCAGAATATGCAAGCGCGTCTGGAGGATATGAAAGATCGCTCCAGACGCAACAATATAAGAATAGTCGGGCTACCTGAAACCTCTGAATATTTAAATTTGATAGAATTCACCAGTAAGGTCTTACCACTGGCTTTAGGATTCCCCTCACATCTCCTGCCCCTCCCGATTGAAAGAGCACACAGAATTGGCGTTAGGAGCCCCAATGAAGAGAACATATCTAGACCCAGAATGTGTATATTTAAATTACTAAGACACCAAGACAAATTAGAACTTTTAAGACTTTACAGGAAAATCGAAATGCTTACTATAGGAGGTAAAAAGATCCTACTGTTTCAAGATTTCTCCCTAGAGACATCCCAGAAAAGCAAGATTATGGCACCTTTGTGTACATCCCTGATTAAAATCGGTCTCCAAGCACGTATCCTGTATCCAGCTAAGATTATAGTTGAGGAAAATGGAAATAGACATACACTCAATATTCTAGCTGAGGCAAAAGAATTTATAAATGCTAAACAAATATTAAGAAACGTAACCCCAAATAAACAAGCAGTATTATGAGATAGTTTGGCCCTAGCAGATCCTCAGGATGCTTAAAGCTAACTTGGAAGTTAAAATTAAAATTCTGTTTAAATATATTGAGATCAAAGATACGATGTTATTATGTATTACGTTTTATTATGTATATTCTGGAGAGGTTTCCTCCCTCCCCTTTTTTTTTTTTTTCTTTTTTTTTTTTTCTCCCCCCTCCTGTCTCTCCCTCAGAAGGCTCCCAGCTACATAGATAGTATCCTTTATGGGGAAAAAAGAGTCTATAGAACTTAAAACTAAGCATATATCATGGCAAATGAGCTGAATGTTCTCTCGTGGAACATAGGTGGTATTACCTCACCAATCAAACGCAAACTTATTATTAAAGAATTAGGTAAACTAAAACCGAGTATTGTCTTCCTACAGGAGACTCACTTAAAAGAGATTGAAATTCCTAAATTGAAATCAAAGTGGGTCGGTGAGGTGATAGCTACACCTTGTACGAATAGGAAACTAGGGGTAGCAATTCTTATAAATAAGGACCTAACATATGAGATCACTAAAATAGAATTAGATAAAGATGCTAGATATATGATTGTCCAGATCCAGGTCAATACAGTTAATTTTGTACTTTGTAATATTTATGCCCCAAACAAGTTTATTAAAGAATTCTGGGGAAAAATTAAGAACAAATTATTTCCATTCATATCAGCTAACCTGATCGTAGGAGGTGATTTTAATATGTCCCTAGTCCCCGAAATGGAAAGATCTTAAAAAAAAAATATGAAAGAATATAATAAACAAGCAAATTTTTTTAAAAATCTTTCTCATAAGCTTAAATTAATAGACATATGGCGTATTAAAAATCAAAATCTTCGTACTTATACATGCGAATCTAAGTCATATAAGTCTTTTTCTAGGATTGACTTTATTTTTGTAGCTGAGGCCCTTTCAATAATGAAGATTGAACCACAGATTGGTGACATATTAGTATCAGACCATGCAATTATTACACTTTCCTTTCAGCTAGGGATCAGATCTGGAAATAGCACTCAAACTATCCCCTTTCCGCGTTATTTGTACTATAACACTAGATTTTCTTATTGGCTAAAACAAAAATGGAGGGACTACTGTACAAATAATATCTCATATCTGAATAAAATAGAAACCTTCTGGGAGGCATCAAAAGCAGTATTAAGGGGCGAAATTAAGTCATTTATACATGCTAGGGAAAAAAAGCATTAGCCAGGGAAATACAATTATCGAATCAGGTCAAAAATGCTTACAGGAAGGTTCTCAATAATCCCTCGGATACAAATTGGGGAAACTATATAGCAGTAAGACGAGAAAGGGATATAATATTAAAACAAAAATTGCAGGAAGAAGAGCAAAAAATTAGTATCAAGTTCAGAGGATCCTATGGTTGCTCGGCCAAGTATCTGGCCAATCTAGTCAAGAATAGAACAAAATTTTTTTTTATTTTAGCTATTAAAAAAGATGGCCAGAGGTGTACAGAGACTAGAGAAATTAGTAAATTATTTTTTAAATATTATCAGCAACAATATTCAAATATTAAGAGTGATAATGCAAATCAAGAATATTTTTGGGCACAAATTATGTTACCTAGAATTACAGAAGAACAATTAGCAGCACTTAATGTCCCAATTACACCCCAGGAGATTATGTTAGCAATAAAAAAAGCCAAACTAAATAAGGCAGTAGGCCCGGACTGTTTACCGGTGGAATATCTGAAAATAATAGTAGAAGAAATTACCCCTGTACTAGAAAAACTTTTTAATAGTTATTTTATACATAATAATCCAATCTCAGTTAATTTCTCTGCTGCAAATATTACTTTAATACCAAAAAAAGGTAAGGATATAGAAGATCTAGGTTCATATAGACCGATATCAGTTCTAAATGCAGATGATAAAATACTAACATCGATTGTGGCTGCTAGACTAATGGGTTGTTTAGATAAAATCATCCATTCGGATCAAACGGGCTTCATGGCATCTAGGAAATCGTCCAAAAATTTTCGTAAAGTTACTACATTTTTAGACTATATGTGGAATATAGAGGACATTAAAGGGAAACAACTAAAACATGACTCAGCGATACTAACACTTGATGCCGAGAAGGCCTTTGATTCAATTGAATGGGAATACTTATTTAAAGCTTTGGAAAAATTCAGATTTTAAAGCCAGTTTGCACAGTTTATTCATAACCTATACAGAAAACCAATATCCTTTCTCTTGATCAATGGCTCCTTAACCCAGGCAATACCATTAAAAAAGGTACTAGACAGGGGTGTCCACTTTCCCCCCTACTTTTTAATATTGCCCTGGAACCCCTGGCTATCTGGTTAAGACAATCATGCGTAAGGATTCCTATAGCCGCATCAAGACTAAAAACCCTGCTATATGCTGACGATTTGCTGATTTTTCTATATAATACCCCTCAAGCAATACCTTCAATTCTAACTTGCTTAAACCTTTTCAGTACCTTTTCAGGATATAAAATAAATTATGCTAAAAGTGAGTTTATGTGGGTGAAAAAGACTATATCTAGTATACGCAAACTTCCATTTAAAGTTGTGGATTCATTTACATATCTAGGTATACACCTGCACAAAAATCCGCATAATTGGTATAAATTGAACTTCCAAACACTCTTTCAAAAGATCAAGCTCAATCTGGAGATTTGGACAGCGTTTCAGCTGTCAATATCAGCAAGAATTAGTCTTATTAAGACAATTATCTTTCGACAATTGTTATATCCACTACAGAACCTTCCTCTTCTCCTTAAAAAATCTGATATAAATAAAATAAACGCTATGTTTCCTAAATTCATCTGGAATGGTAGGAAAGCACATATTTCTATTGATAAGCTAACTCAAAAACGTAATATAGCTGGTCTTGCTTTACCCAATATTAATTTTTATAATCTGGCATCCTCAGTCAAAATTGCAATTGACTGGCTAGTAGAATCTAATTGGTTCTCTTCAAACGATATTAAAAGCCATATGATCTATCCCTTTTCTTTAAAAATTTTCCTACATAATCCACCTAGTATAATTCCTGGTATTGTTGCCAGTCTAATTACCATTAATATTATAGTGATAGCCTGGCGCAAATTCTGTGCCTTGATTGGGATAAACCACACCTTCTCTGAATATCTACCTATAATAGGCAATGCAGAATTTGTTCCTGGAAATACCCAGAAAATATTTAAGACATGGGAAGAGAAGGGCCTGAAATATTTACACCAATTGTCATTGGATACGGGTCAGATAGTGACATTTGAATCTCTTATAAAGCAATTTGATCTCCCGAGAAATAGTTTGTTTGCCTATTTGCAAGTACGTCATTTTATTAATAGTAAGGATTGGGTATCTGATATTAGTGGTTCATGGTCAGATATTAGAACATGTATTCAAAAATCTGTGGGGGGAACTTCATCCATATCATTGATATATAATATTATGTTGGCCAAACAGAGTCAAATTTTTTTGGATAAAATATGTAATACATGGTCACCTTATTTTCCGGATATGAACCATGAGAAGATTAAGACAAGTTTTTCTGTATTAGATAAATGCAGGGTTTCAATGAACTGGAAAGAATCTCACATGAAATTGCTGAACAATTATTATTTTACCCCCGCTAAATTGAAAAGAATGTTTTTAGCACAATCATTCTTATGTCCACGCTGTTCATATTTAAATGCAGACATTCTACATATGTTGAATAAGGTCACCTATTGGTTTAATAAAAATTATGCTATAACAGCTCCTAGCTTCTCACTTTTTAATAGAGAAATACAGAATCAAATAATTTTTGAATCATTTCACACACAATTATTAGGGGAACAAAAAATAAAAAAATTCCTAGTAGAATGGCTCCCTATAATTAATTACCCTCACCAAATCCAAAAACGTATATTGAATTCTTTTTTGAGTTCTAATAGTTTTGCTGAACTAGTGTTATTAGATGAATTCCCTGCATCATGGATCTCTCTATATAGAGAAATATACTAATGGTTATAAAACCAGCAAGCCAACTCATCTTCTGGAGTAGCGTGACATAATCAGGGGTCAATATTAAGGGAGACAGGGGGTGGGGATTTTATTTTATGTTTTGTGTTTTTCGTTTCCCCCCCCCTTTTTTTTTTTTCCCTTGATGTGGAGCTCCATCTTCAAGAATGTGATACTGTGAATTGGAGCTGTAACTGCTTAATCTAGGTTTATATTGATGTTTAGAATAAGGTAACACATTGTTTAGCTATGTCCAAAAAATAAGATAAGACAAGGTTTTCTTGAAGGGAAGCTAAAGTTGAATCACAGTATATAGAAAAAATGACACAAGCTAAGATAATAGCTATCCAGTAGAGTAGATTGTTGTATTTTTTATCTCTTTGTTGAGGTGGAACTGCGTCTCCATGGAAGTTACAATATGATTAGGAGCTGCGCCTCCACAATTTACCATTTTTTTCTTTGTAATTTGGGTTGATTTGTTTTGCTTTTCATGTAATGTTGAAAAACTGATAAATAAATATGTAAAATATATATATATATATATACACACACACCGGCCACTTTAATAGGTACAACTTACTAGTACCGGGTTGGACCCCCTTTTTCCTTCAGAACTGCCTTAATTCTGTGTGGCATAGATTCAACAAGATGTTGGAAACATTACTCAGAGGTTTTGGTCCATATTGCCATGATAGCATTATGCAGTTGCTGCAGATTTATTGACTGCACATCCATGATGCGAATCTCCTGTTCCACCAAATGCCAAAGGTGCTCTATTGGATTGAGATCTGGTGACTGTGGAGGCCATTGTAGTACAGTGAACTCATTGTCATGTTCATGAAACCATTTTGAGATGATTTGAGCTTCGTGACATGGTGCATTATCCTTCTGCAAGTAGCCATCAGAATATGGGTACACTGTAGTCATAAGGGATGGACATGGTCAGCAACAATACTCAGGTAGACCCTACCATCTGAATGTTGCAGCTGAAATCATGACTCATCAGACCAGGCAACATTTTTCCAATCTTCTATTGTCCACGTTTGGTGAGCCTGTGCAAATTGTAGCCTCAGTTTCCTGTTCTTAGCTGACAGAAGTTTCTTAACCATTCTGATGCTCAGTTTGAACTTCAGCAAGTCGTCTTCACCAGGTCTAGATGCCTAAATGCATTGAGTTGCTGCAATGTGATTGGCAATTTGTGTTACCAAGCAATTTAACAGGTGTACCTAATAAAGTGGCAGGTGAGTGTATATGTATGTGTGTATATATATATATATATATATATATATACACAGTATATGAATGGCAATCAAAGAACAAATCCACCCTCCAGTCTCAACGACCTGGGTACAGTTATGGTTCCAATACGTAAGCAAATCAAATGCACTCACAGGAATTTTGGCTAACACCAGTGTCAAAATTTATTGACGTATCAGGGACTACAGTATCCCCTTCATGCGTCAATAACACAAATGTGAGAAAGTTAGACGATTATCGTCCAGTCTTCTTACTTCCCTTTACTTCCAAATTATTGGAATGACTGGTCTATAATCATGCAACTCAATTTCTCTTAACTAACTCCTTACTTGATCCACTACAATCTGGTTTCCACCCTAAACACTCAACAGAAACCGCTCTCACTAAAGCAAAGGATCACTACTCTTTATTAAATCTTCTTTACCTATTCGCTGCTTTTGACACAGTTGACCATCCTTTTCTCCTAAAAATTCTACATTCATTTGGCATCCGAGACACAGTCCTCTCCTGGTTTGCTTCTCTCAAACCTCTTGTTTTTAGTTTCCTATAACAACATATCTTCTGAGTACCACAAGGCTCTGGGCTCTATTTAACAAGCTCCGTATGGAGCTTGATGGCCCCTGTTTCTGGCGAGTCTGAAGACTCGCCAGAAACAGCAGTTATTAAGCAGCGGTCACAAAGACATCGCCGCAATTCAACCCGATCGAGTACGATCGGGTTGATTGACACCCCCTGCTGGCGGCCAATTGGCCACGAGTCTGCAGGGGGCGGCATTGCACCAGCAGCTCTTGAAGAGTGGTGAATAAGAAGCAGCTTCGTATATAAGGGGTACTAAAAGCCAAAGGAGGCTATAAGTTATCCAAGAGAGGATGTATAGAGAGAGAAAAGCAAGGGACTTAAGACAGAGGCCTCTAGTTATCAATGTCTGTCGGACCTGATCCGACAGTGCTGATCAGGTCCGACAGACATTGCTGAATGCGGACAGCAATACGCTTTCCATATTCAGCATTGCACCAGCAGCTCACAAGAGCTGCTGGTGCAACGCTGCCCCCTGCAGACTCGCGGCCAATGGGCCACCAGCAGGGAGGTGTCAATCAACCCCGCTGCTTCATAATTGGTGTTTCTGGCGAGCCTGCAGGCTCGCCAGAAACACGGGGCCTCAAGCTCCATTCGGAGCTTGATAGATAGACCCCTATGTGTTTTTAAATGTATATTTTGAAAGTTGTTCTGAGCTATATGTTTACTTTTTTATGAAAGTAGGGAATAATAGTGATAAGTAATATGTGAACTGAGCATGCTCGAAAACCTTTAACAATATAAAAAAACTGTGCAAAAAGCAATTACATGCCTTTAAAAAGACGGTACATTTATTTTTAAGAGCTCAAGGTTGTTGGAATAGAAGTCAAAAAATCAAGTGAAAATATGTGCAATAGATTGAAATAAAAGTACTGAATTCTCTGATTGTAAACTATAGAGGAGGTGAGTTACACAGTGCAGAGCCTCTGAACTTCATGCAACTGGGACTACTTATACTTTAAATGGCCTTGAATTTAACAACCATACAAAAACCTGTGCAAATTTCTTCACATGACACTTAACCAATGTTTTGCACTTTGCTGAAATTATTTTTTGAGGCCAAGGGATTAAATATTTCTATATTTTGTTGTACAATTCATAATATCAGCAATAAAAATCCACAATAATTTTCCATGCTATATTCCTTTTTAGTATTATATTTTACTTATTTGAAGTGCTAACACAGACAAACACAAGTCACTAGAGGGTCTGATATTACATTTACAATACCCAGAATAAACACTTGCCAGTGCCTGAATCAGCATAATGTGAGCCATGCAAAAGTTTTCATCTCTTTGAGTCTCAGTACAGGAAGGGCTTAAATATCAACTCATCATTTGAGAAGCCAACATTCATCACAGGCCAATATTTCTATTTCTCATGATACCAAATACATAATATTGTCAATATACATTAGTTTTTGGTGGTCCTACAAGAATACAGATTTTATCCTTGGTATGCACCAAATTATCTAGGGAGATTGTATATTTTGTATGGTCAAGTGACAACAGCTATTGGCATAGAGTAAACACCTCTTTATATATTGATGTTAGCTTGAGATGCTGAACTAGCAGGGAATATTATTACTCTTTGGCTCTTAATCATAATTTATTGCTTAATTGCTCTGATGGACGATACAGGGAAATTACTTTTCAACTGTTATCCAATCAAGACCTTTCATCAGCTTTAAACATGTTGATTTATTTAAGCTAAAACAAGATTAATTTTGAAAATATTTGGTTTTTGTTTCTTCTGACAAAATATTTTTTGCAAGCAAATTAAAATTCAAAACCTCCACGACTACTTATAATACTATACATTCGGGGGTGGGGTGGGGTGGCACAACACCTTTAATTGCAAAATAGGTTTAATGGATGATAATAATATTAAAGAACAGATTATATGAGGGTCTCAAGTCTAATATTTTTGTCAAGTGTTCTTCCTGAGGTGAGGCACACCAGCAATCATGAGCAAATGATATTCATGTTTGGTAACATTAACCAAACGCATTATTATGGCATGGGTGTGACTTTATAGTATGAGTGAATTCAAAATTAGGTAAAAGGGATGCATTTAATTAAGATCAAATTGGATTCATGGTCGTCATAATAGAAACCAATCCATCTATCCATTTTCACATGCTTCTATTAAACTTACTGTACATTTTATCTATAATTACTCCTATACTAACATACATTTTCAACCTCTACCTCAGCACGAGTATATTTCCCTCATCACTGAAACATGCACTGGTCACACCTATCCTCAAAAAACCTTCCCTTGATCCTACCTCCCCATCCAACAACCGCCCTATTTCCCTCCTCCATCTTGCCTCAAAGCTACTCGAAAAACTAGTATATGCATGCCTATCCTATTTCCTTATGTTAAACTCCCTTCTTGACCCACTGCAATCTGAATTTCGTCCCCATCACTACACAGAGACAGCTATTGTTAAGGTTACCAATGACCTACTTACAGCAAAATCAAAAGGCCACTTCTCTCTGCTTATCCTCCTTGATCTGTCCGCAGCCTTTGACACTGTTGACCACCCTCTTTTGCTCCAAACCCTCCAATCCTTCGGCATCTTTGACACAGCCCTTTTGTGGCTCTCTTTCTACCTGTCAAACCTTACCTTTAGTGTAGCTTTCTCTGGGGCCTCCTCTGCCCCATCACCACTTTCTGTCAGAGTACCGCAAGGCTCTGTCCTCGGTCCCTTTATCTTCTCAATCTACACGTCATCACTAGGTTCCCTAATAAAGTACAAAAAAGAATAAAGTCCCAACTAATCCTTTGAAAAAAGTTTGCCCCACTAAAGTTTAACCGGACAATTTGCTTATACAGATACCCTCAGGAATACTTCAAAGTCTTTAAGGGGCCTCAATAATTAAATAAACAAACAGAGTTCATCTGAATGGTAGTATTGAATAAACCAATGCTTGTCAGTGTGCTCAGCATGTAACAAACAGTTCTTAAATTTTGAGAGTCCGCTCTATAGCTCATATGTATAGCCTCTAATTAGGTGTTCTTTGGCTTTAACGCTGACTTAAATAAGTAGATATACAGGTATCCCAAATATGCTCGGCAAATACAGGTTGTACAAATAGAGATTCTCACCAGCTGTGGTATCCTGCTCTCCCAGGCTACTGCCTGTCCACCAACGCGGAACGAGCGCACCTCTAGCCGGGCTTCTCCTTCGGTAGTGTGTTCTGTATCGAGCCGCGTCCTGTTAGCCAATAGGAACCAGGTAGTGACGTATCCTACGTGTCACTTACGCCACTCCGCCAATGGTAACCCGGTTAGCTGACGTTTCCCACCTGTCATCCGTGGGCAGCCAATCCATACGCGTTGAGGGAATCCAATGACCATCCAGGGGTCGGCCTCAACTTGCGGTGTCCGTTTACCAAGCAAACAGGGAGCAATCAATGGTACTTGTCGTAGTGAATCAAATGCATGTAGTGAGGCTTCACTGTACACACTCAGGCAGAGGTATTACAAGCGGCCCCTATATGAAAACTTGAAGAGGGTAACCATTTACTTCCTCCTCACTGAGGGTAACTCCGGTGGGCTTAGCAGATGGTGCTGGCTTGTGGTAACAAATAGGCAATCAGAAAAAAGCAGAAAAGCATGCCAGGCACCAAACGCACCAAAACAGACTAACGCGTTTCGGCTAGGAGAGCCGTACTCATAGTCCAAGTCATGGACTATGAGTACGGCTCTCCTAGCCGAAACGCGTTAGTCTGTTTTGTCTGGGGGTTCCCCCACATTGCTCTTGTTGTATACTATTTTTAATGGAATACCAATAAAATAAGATTTTTTATTTATTTTTGGTGCCTGGCATGCTTTTCTGCTTTTTTCTGATTCCCTAATAAAGTCCCACGGTTTCCAATATCATTTGTATGCCGATGACACCTAAATCTACTTCTCTGTACCAGACCTATCTCCTTCCTTGCAAACCCGCATCACTAACTGTCTTTCTCACATCTCTTCCTGGATGTCCTCTCACTACCTCAAGCTAAATCTCTCCAAAACTGAGCTCCTCATTTTCCCCCCTTATTCCAAAATCTCCACCCCCAATCTCTCTACAACTGTCGACAACTCCATCATTACCCCTACCGCACATGCCCGATGTCTCGGGGTCACATTTCACTCATATCTTTCTTTCACTCCTCACATTCAGTCCTTGGCTAAACCCTGCCCCTTCCACCTTAAAAACATCTCTAAAATTAGACACTTCCTTACACAAGACACAACTAAGATTTTAATCCACTCTCTCATTCTTTCCCGCCTCGATAACTGCAACTCTATCCTCTCTGTTCTCCCCACCTGCCGCCTAGCTCCTTTACAATCCATAATGAATGCCTCTGCTAGACTCATCTTCCTTACACGTCGCTCTTCATCTGCTGCACCTCTCTGCCAATCCCTTCACTGGCTTCCTCTTGCCTCTAGGATCAAACACAAAATTCTCACTCTGACATGCAAAGCCCTCAACTGCACTGCTCCCCTCTATATCTCAGACCTTGTCTCCAGATAGTCTCCCTCCTGTCCCCTTCACTCTGCTCATGACCTCCTACTCTCCTCCTCTCTAGTTATCTTATTGCACTCCCGTTTACAGGACTTCTCCAGTCTGGCTCTCATCTTGTGGAACTCTCTGCCTCACTCCACAATACTCTCCCCTTGTTTTGAAAGCTTCAAGCACTCCCTAAAGACTTTACTGTTCAGGGATGCATACAACCTATGATAACCTTACTTTATACCAGTTCCACTCCTCCATTGCTATCCCCTGAACCCCCTTAGCATGTAAGCCTAAGAGTCCAGCTGTTTGTAGATCACCTTCTTAAGAGCTGACTACAACAGTGCAACTCTTGGCAGGGCCCTCTACCCATTTGATCCCTATAATTGTTTTGTTGTACTCCCCCTTTGTTTATAGCGCTACGGAATCTGTTGGCACTCTACAAATAACCGATAATAATAATATTAATAATAATAATAATTATTATTATTATGGCTATTTTAAAGATATATTGTACAATCCTTTCCACCACAGAATATACCTTCCTTCTTTTGTGAAGCACCAAGTCCTGCTATTCTGTGTGCATCTGTCTTTGCCACCACATTTGGCTGGTTCTCAGAACAAATATCATTCCGTCATAATGGGGAGAGGTTATGGGTGACCTCTGAGTGCAAGGGATTTGGTCTCCATGGAAGATGACTATCCCCATCAGCATTCTGGGACAGGTAATCTGTCTCACCTAGGTTCACAGGCTTTTCCAGTGCACATGTCACTGGATGACACCTTAACTCATATATATGGTTCATGTTGTAGTCCAGTTGGCCGTATTCCTTATTGAGGTGTCAGTTACAACACACGACAGATGTGGTAAAGGCTCTTGGTATCCTTACACCTACTGACACTTTTAAGGTACACATACTAGGTGACTACCCCCCCACTCTCTGTTGTGGCCTTTAATTAATATTAATAATAATACTCCCTACATCAAATAAGTGTATATAATCATTTTTCAGTGTAGGACAAAACTAGATATTGTCTTCACACACCAGTATTAAAAAATATTGTGTTGAATTTTATGTAACATAAAGCTAATTTTTTAAATACTGTCTTCCCATGAGAATTGTTGCAACTGTCTAGTAATCGTTAATAAGCTGAAATAATAATTTCAGAGGCTGTAAATTGAGTCTGTTTTACAGATTTGAAACCTGACATGTGTGATAATAAAGAAGAATAGAAACTTTGTCTGTCTGTCTATGCACACAAATCTGTGTGGAGCTGCAAAATACATTTTTTAAAAATGATGATAAATTAAACCAAAACATCTTTATGAAATAAAGGTCTACACAATCATCCTTCTCAACTTTCAATTGATGTAATATATTTAAAATAATTGCAATAAAATCTGTGAAATGACACACATAAAATATATTATTCATTGTATCTGAATATGAAATGAGAAAATGAGTAAATTGACTAATTTTACAATTTTTTTTATAGAATACATCCATAGATACTGTCATAACCCATATTATGCAGTCATTTAAAGCAATGTAGTATTTTTTTTTTAATCTTTATTTATAACAAAGAATCAAAACATATATTAAACACAAATTGTCACTTATTGAACAATGACATAGATTCATCTCTTTTACAAATGCCAGAATAACAGAATTTTTTTTTCACATGTGCAGACTAATCCTCTACTATCTAACATCAATGTTAATAGTCAAACTCTGTATATTATTTACACATCTTCTATAATATTCTATTAGGTATTATAATATACCAACACATCTGCATAAACAAGGCAGTAATTCAGAACAGCTGCGTACAAACAATACAAACAAAAACAAAACAAGACAAAACAAAACACAAGACAAAACAAAACAGAACAAAAACAAGAAAAAAAAAAAAAAAAGATTGCCCCTACGCCTCCCCCCCCGCCCCACCCACCACCTCCTGTCACTCACTCCCTTCTACCCAATGTTCAGGGAAACGACCGGCATATATGTTTACTTGAACAAATACTGAGTTACAAAATGGTTTGATCAGTTTCTTTTGACAAGATATTGGCAATGACAAAATGAATCTCTCCCATTTCCTAAAAAACGGGGCCAAGTATTCTTCGTATGGGTGTGACAGATTAAATTGTTCTATTGTGTATTGTGCAGTTAACGCATTTTTAAGGTGTAAAATTTTGGATGCTGAACATGACTTCCACTGTTTTAGAATAAGATTGCGCCCAATTAATATAATTGTATTTATAAGATTGTAATTTTTAGAAACACCTAGAAACTTAACCAAGAAAAAAATCTCTAAAGGTTCCAATTGATGATCCAGATGTAGAACTGCATTCATCCAATAATTAATTTTTTGCCAAAACTGCAAAATTTTGGGGCATTGCCAAAAGCAATGAAATAGATCTGCTTCTGCCGCTCTACATCTAGAGCAAAACACGTTAGTTTTGTACCATTTGGACAAAATTCCTGGAGTGAGTATTTTTGATGGTGCACATAAGATATTTGGAGAAACTTTAACTGAAGATGAGAAGAGCCTTGCAATGGTGGAACAGATATTTTAGTTACATCAATTTGTAATTTTCTTGCATGTAAAATAATTCAGCTATATTACTTTTGCACGTAATTAAAAATCTAACATTGATTGTAAAACAATATAATCTTCTGAAATATTGGTTCTATAAACTTCTAAATAAATCTATTATTTGAATATATTCTGCTGTGTAAGTGGCAAGTTCATTGTTAACAATTTCAACACAAATCAATTTTTTCATTTAAATGATTTTTTATTGAGGTTTGACTTCAATATATAAGTGAGCATTTAACAGACATGAATTGTCAAGAGTAATAATCAAAACTGTGATACAACCAAATAATGAGAAATATCAGGATTTACTACTAGCTAAGTGAAAACTTGGGTCAGTATGCTGAAAAGCAATGAGGGAGGGTGGTTCAGATGGAAAGCACCGCTACAAAGATGGGGGGGCGGGTTCTTTCTTATGGACTTTGGGGTTCCAGGGGCAATATCGAGGGTGTTTTTTCACATTATGTTATATGTAGCTAGACATGTTGCAATAACCAGCTGTCGGGGTTAGTAGTAAGTAATTCAGGTGTGAAGTATGCTAAGTGAGATACGTGGAGGAGCAACTCCCCTCAATCTGTGGTAATGAGCTATGTATATTACAAGGAGTTTCAAGAAATTAGAAAAAGATATAAAAAGCATGGTAATGGATGACTTAACGTAGTAACTCATATGCTTAGGTTCTAAAGGACAAAACATTCCAATTACAGGTACAGCAGGCATCTGTGAATAACAGTACTATATCCATAGCCGTACATAAAATATGAAATCATGTTAATATACTGACTGGCAGCATGACTGGGTCGTAGTCTCTTTTAATGTGAGTGCTTGTTATTAATGTCCCTTACTGTTGCTGGGCTTATTATATACTCCCAATCAATAATAACATGATTTAGTGTAATATTCCCGTTCTTAAAAGACCTAAGTGTAAGAAGGGTATATTGTATAATGCAATGTGAACTTAGCAACTAAGGTAAGGTATGTCTACCTTTATATGTTTATCTGGATTATCATATTGTAGATCTAGCTAGCCCCTCCAAAAATAACAGATATTATCTCCATGTTAACCATTATAAAATGTCAGCTGAGTGTTATGAGATGTTACTTGTGATCCCTATCCCCCCTTGCCCGCTGAGGGACACAAATCAATTTTTACAAGTAAAATATGACAATTCTCTTGTAAATATGGGTATGCTGTATTGAGTGGTACAGATATAGGAAACTAAATATATACCAGTTTGGAATATTTTTAGTTGATTTTATTCAATTGACCACATTTGTTTCCCTGGGGTTTTCAAATTCAAAGCTATTTATTGTTTTGTTTTTAAGCATCTTCATAATACTTGAACTCCACCAATACTTTGTATGGGGACAATTGTAAAGTGTGTTTTATTCTATTATATGACATTTCATACTGCCTATTTTACCTGTCTACATGGATTTTTTTTTCAATGTTAAAGTTTTAAGCTTATGCTCTGATCCAATATTAACCAAATGTGCTTATGGTTATTCAACATTTTTTCATCCTGATAATGCTTTCATATATATATACTACCCTTTAAACACATGAAGTTATTGTGCACAATTTTCTTGTTTTATCAATGACATATTCATTTAAACTGACACAAACACTGATGAATATTTAAATTACAGTATATCTAATATTAAATTACAGTATATCTATACTGTCTTATTAAATCTAGTAAGGAAGCATTTTATTTTGATTTTAATTTGCTTCTTATACCACAACAAGGTTAATAACAAACATATTACCAGTCACTATATATATATAATTTATAATTGTATGCCTGTCCTTTCCACTATAATGGAAGATAATTCAGTTACAAAGCCTTGAGTAAATAACGAAGCAGTGGCAATAACTTAATTTGTGATAGTGACATTTTTTTATTGCAACACTTCAGTGACATTCAGTAGTAAGTTTGCCATTATGTACCATCAAATTTGTGAATGTTATTAATAAAAAGCTTGATTTATTTATTTTAAAGGAGTTGATTACACATTTTCATGTGTTATGGTAGGCGCCACTTTTGTCTGTTCTATATAAAAAATAAAAGCAAGCAGTGATTCAAATATAATGAAGAGTCATTTCAAAAAGAGACAAAGGGGCCGATTTTCCAAGTGACTGTCCGACATGACCCGCTCAGCTGTCGGCATTTAACATTTCACAATTGGCCGCTAGCAGGGGGCATCAATCATCCCGATTGTATGGGATCAGGTGGTCTGAAGACCGCTGCTTCTTAACTGCTGTTTCCGGCGAGCCTGAAGGCTTGCGTGGAAACAGTGGCATCAGGGGCCATTCGGCTCTTGTTAAATCAGCCCCAGAGATTTGAAGTCTAAGGACACGAATCATATTTGCACACAAATGGTATATACAACATGTTTTTCAGATAGAAAAACAGAGACTTGGGATGAAATTGTAAATGATCAGTGAGAGGGAAAAATAAATAAATAAAAAAGATTCTGGGCTTAAATTCTACATAATATCTGCCACCCATAGACTTCAGCAGTGTTTGTTATAGGCTGGTCAATTAAATTCCAACATCTAAAAGTAGTAATAAAATAACAATGCTTTTGTACCTGCTCCAACATAGCAGCACATCTGGAATTATTTTTTAAAACTGAGAACACATGTAACTTGCACCCATATTTGTAAATTAAAGTGGTTGGCTGCAGTAATATTTTAACCACTTCACTAATGCCAAAGATATATAAAGCTGTGCCATTTGTCTTGGTAGATTGTGAATTGTTGTGAGCTGTATTGTATCAGCCTAGCTAAGGTTGCAATGAAGTGAAACCACATGAGTGAGGGGAGCACAGCATTTCAGGGCTCAGTCTGCATAGCTGTTGATATGAAAGGTAATCTGGGGTATCACATTTTCATATTTTTAAAAAGTTTTAATTTAGAGTTTAACAGCCCTTGTTAATATCACTTTAAATAAATAAAACAAAAAGTTCTGTTATGCACGTGAATTAGTAATGTTTAAACAAAAATGTTGTTGTTTTTTTTTGTAAAAATGTTTATGCATGAAGAATGTTAACTGTAATTGGATCTTGAAACTAACAGGGAGTGCAAGTTTGCTGTATATATTCTTTATTTGGTGATCTGCCAATACTGGTGGACAGTGATATGGCCCACAAACAGTGCTATGGCTCTTAATCAAGCCACACATTGCATTGTCATAGTCAATATATAACAACAAACCTTTGCTATAATATGTGGCTTGAAAGAAAAAAATAAGCCTTTTAATGGCTAGCACCAGGAGCGCTATTAGTGTTGTGCTTAAACACTATCCAAAATAGCAATGTAAAATGTATTAGTTTTTGAGGACCCAAGTAAACCATTATAGCTTGATAGTTTGCATAAAAAAAAAACATCAGGGCCTCGATCCGATATGCAGCGTCGCCCGCAAAAGCCGGCGACGCCGAATTTTGTGCGGGTTTGGTATCCTATATACGGCGTAACCTAGAAGTTACGCTCGTATATTTCTGCCTTCGGCCGTAGTTTTTTGGCCCATAGGCAGGTATACCAAACCTGCGCAGTTTGGTATCCAATACAGCGTAAGGACTTACGTGGCGAAAATGGAGAAATCTTACTCCATTTTCACCTCGCCACAAAATACAGCCGTAGTAAGCCTTACGCTGTCTATTGGAGCCCCGTAACTCCCTAAACTACCTGCCAAATAAAACCTAACACCTAACGCATGCGCAATGTCTATCTACCTGTCAACCGCGATCTGCTAAATAAAACCTAACACCTAACGCATGCGCAATGTCTATCTACCTGTAAACCGCGATCCCCTGCCACAATCCCTAATAAAGTATTTAACCCCTAAACCGCCACTCCCGTACCCCGCCGCCAACTACATTAAAAGTATAACCCCCTAATGTGATCCCCCTACACCGTCGCCAGCTACATTACATACCCCCTAATGTGAGCCCCTTACACCGCCGCCATCTACATTACCTACCCCCTAATGTGAGCCCCTTACACCGCTGCCATCTACATTACCTACCCCCTATTATGAGCCCCTTACACCGCCGCCATCTACATTACCTACCCCCTAATGTGAGCCCCTTACACCGCCGCCATCTACATTACCTACCCCCTAATGTGAGCCCCTTACACCGCCGCCACTTACATTACCTACCCCCTAATGTGAGCCCCTTACACCGCCGCCATCTATATTACCTACCCCCTAATGTGAGCCCCTTACACCGCCGCCATCTATATTACCTACCCCTAATGTGAGCTCCTACCCCGCCGCCAGCTATATTAAAATTATTAAACCCTAATTTAATCCCCCTACACCGCCGCCAGCTATATTAATTACATTAACCCCTAATTTAATCCCCCTACCCCGCCGCCAGCTATATTAATTACATTAACCCCTAATTTAATCCCCCTATACCGCCGCCAGCTATATTAATTACATTAACCCCTAATTTAATCCCCCTATACCACCGCCAGCTATATTAAATTAATTAACCCCTAATCTAATCCCCCTATACCGCCGCCAGCTATATTAAATACATTAACCCCTAATCTAATCCCCCTATACTGCCGCCAGCTATATTAAATACATTAACCCCTAATCTAATCCCCCTACACCGCCGCCAGCTATATTAACTATATTAACCCTAATTATATTAGGGTTAATATAGTTATTATATTATATATATTAACCCTAATTATATTAGGGTTAATATAGTTAATATCATTATTATATTATATATATATTAAGTATAATAACCCTATCTAACTCTAACATCCCTAACTAAATTCTTATTAAAATAAATCTAATTAATATTAATATTATTAATTAAAATATTCCTATTTAAATCTAAATACTTACCTATAAAATAAACCCTAAGATAGCTACAATGTAATTAATAATTACATTGTAGCTATTTTAGGGTTTATATTTATTTTACAGGTAACTTGGTATTTATTTTAACTAGGTACAATAGCTATTAAATAGTTAATAACTATTTAATAGCTACCTAGTTAAAATAATTACCAATTTACCTGTAAAATAAATCCTAACCTAAGTTACAAATACACCTACACTAGCAATAAATTAAATAAACTACAAATATCTAAACTAAAATACAATTAAATAATCTAAACTAAATTACAAAAAAAACAAAACACTAAATTACAAAAAATAAAAAAAATTACAAGATTTTTAAGCTAATTACACCTATTCTAAGCCCCCTAGTAAAATAATAAAGCCCCCCAAAATAAAAAAATTTCCCTACCCTATTCTAAATTAAAAAAGTTAACAGCTCTATTACCTTACCAGCCCTTAAAAGGGCCTTTTGCGGGGCATGCCCCAAAGAAATCAGCTCTTTTGCCTGTAAAAAAAAATAATACCACCCCCCAACATTACAACCCACCACCCACATACCCCTACTCTAACCCAAACCCCCCTTAAATAAACCTAACACTACCCCCCTGAAGATCTCCCTACCTTGTCTTCGCCCAGCCGGGCAGAACTCTTCATCCGATCCGGGCAATGTCTTCAATCAAGCGGCAGAGAAGAAGTCTTCCATCCGGCGATGTCTTCATCCAAGCGGCAAAGAAGAAGTCTTCCATCCGGCGATGTCTTCAATCAAGCGGCAGAGAAGAGGTCCTCCATCGGGGCGAAGTTTTTTTCCGAGCGGCATCTTCAATCTTCTTTCTTCGCTTCTCCGACGCGGAACATCCATCCGGCACGACGACTTCCCGACGAATGAGGTTCCTTTAAATGACGTCATGCAAGATGGCGTCCATCGAATTCCGATTGGCTGATAGGATTCTATCAGCCAATCGGAATTAAGGTAGAAAAATCTGATTGGCTGATTGAATCAGCCAATCAGATTAAAGTTCAATCCGATTGGCTGATTGGGGTAGTTAATGTAGGTGGCGGCGGGGTAGGAGCTCACATTAGGGGGTAATATAGATAATGTAGGTGGTGGCGGGGTCCGAGAGCAGCGGTTTAGGGGTTAATAACTTTATTAGGTGGCGGTGGGGTCCGGGAGTGGCGGTTTAGGTGTTAATACATTTTTTATTGTTAGGATAGTGAGGGGGGATAGCGGATAGAGGGTTAGACGTGTCGGGCTATGTTTGGGAGGCGTGTTAGACAGTATGGGAGATTTAATAATTTAATCAGGTTTTGTAGGCGCCGGCAGTTTCTAAAGTGCCGTAAGTCACTGGCGACTCCAGAAATTTGTACTTACGCAGATTTCTGGACATCGCTGGTTTATCCGACTTACTGCACTTTAGCATCTGACGCCGCCGTATATAGGATAGCTCGAGTTGCGAGCTGAAACTACGGGCGGCGGGGGTTCCCTCGCTTGCACCGCAAACAACGATCTTTATCGGATCTCGCCCCAGATGCTATGAAAATAAAGGTTTTAGGTTATATATATGAGTGTATGTATGTATGAAGTTTTCATTAAAATAGTACAACACAGAATTACATTTAGAACTCTATTACTCGCGCACCACTGGTTTAGTACTAGCGTAATATCCAACATGAATTTTACTGCGCACCCCCATAGAAGTCTATTATATTTGGGATTTAGCGTAACTGTGCTGTCATGCTGCTTTGAGCATGTCCTAGACCTTGGCACCCCAGGTGTTTTGGTTGCTGATCCTTGCCCAAGACTATCGCTCAAGTGCTAAAAAACAACTTTGGTCATGTAATGTGTATTGATTGTTCTAAAGCAGTTTTTAACCATAGACATGTCAACTTATTTTTAATCACTTTTATTAAATGACAAAAATTGACAAAAAAATTCTTCCAGTCCAGGTTTTTAAAATATCCAAGAGAGTCATTTAACACTGCCACCCCCTTTTTAACAAAGATTACCAAGGGAAAGAAGTAAATTAAAGTTTTTACCAAAAAAAAAAAAAAATCAAACCCCCTTTAACAGAATTTAAATAATATTTATAATTTTGGGAAATACATACAGCAAATAATTCTGACACCAGTCAATTGAATTTGCTCTAGGCATCTATCAATTCATATTTAAAGGACCAGTCAACACATTAGATTTGCATAATCAACAAATGCAAGATAACAAGACAATGCAATAGCACTTAGTCTGAACTTCAAATGAGTAGTAGATTTTTTTATAACAAATTTCAAAGTTATGTATATTTCCACTCCCCTTGTACCATGTGATAGCAATCAGCCAATCACAAATGCATATCCGTATAGCCTGTGAATTCTTGCACATGCTCAGTAGGATCTGGTGACTCAAAAATTGTAAATATAAAAGACTGTGCACATTTTTTTTAATGAAAGTAAATTGGAAAGTTGTTTAAAATTACATGCTGTATCTGAATCATGAAAATTTAATTTAACCTGAGTGTTCCTTTAAGTAAGCAGTCAACTCTAAAAAGCAGAACACTAAGAGCAGAGGGAATTTGTAATAAATTAAAGAAACTAGCTTGTTTATTTGGGCAAGAGCTATTCGGCAATGATAAGAGGCTTTTGTACAATGACTCACAGAAGGCAGATGAAGGAAATAAACTTGAAAGACATTTTGTTTCATATTTGTCCAACTGCTAAATCACTCATTTCATTAGGGGATGTGTGCTATCTAGAAGGTTCTGATAACATTTACTGGAATAGCATGAAATATATTTTCACTCTACTGTTTTAAGCCTTGCAGACCCTAATTTATCTTAAATGGACATAAGAACCACATGTGATTTTGCATAAATCAACCTTGTGTATTAGTAAATTGAGGTTGAATTTTTTTTTTTTTCCTTCCACCAGTTTTGATAGTCTTTTTAACACGAGGGGATTTATTTAAATTACACGTCTCATGAAAACGTAGACTAGAACAAGGTTGTGACTTAGGCTACTGAAGTTTGTCTTCTAAAACATCTGTCTTAAAAGAGCTAGGGATTTGTCTGAAAATGGTGTCAATATTCTTGCTGTAGGTATTAGTTTGAAACAAATGCCATGTTGCATATGGATGGAATGCTGGGTTCGGCCATGTTGCATGTGGATGGAATGCTGGGTTCGGCCATGTTGCATGTGGATGGAATACTTCTGGGCAACAAAATGTTGCCACTCATAAGATCTCACAGCAACACTGTCAGTGACAATGCTTCTATATCTCTCAGGGACATAGGTGGATTTAAGTTAGAGTTAGGGCCTGGGGATAAGGACTGGCTTTAGGGTTACAGACTGTAGTTAGCTTTAGACTTAGGGATTGGGGTTTGGGTTAAAGATACATGCCAAGGTGAGCTTAAACCCACTATGGGATCTATGGGGCTAACAGGAGTTTGTGCCTACACTAATCTTACACTGTGGGTGGGACCATGGGTGGAAAACATTTTGGAAGATTTGATATTAGTCTTCAGGCATGAAAAAATAATTGACTGGACAAGTATTTTAGAAGATTCTAGAATTGGTTTTGTTAGGTATTAAAGAGGACTTGCACTGATTGGCAGTTGTGTTTACAATTAATTGAGGAGGGAAGAGGACACATGGGTGGGTGCAGCTGTGACTCAAATAATTTGAGTCAAATAAGTATTTAGAGGGAAATTGCAGTCAGAAAACAAAGTAAAATATATGAAAAATTAATTTCGTATTTGGCATTGTTGCAATATATACTGTATCTATTAAAAAAGTTGCTGATAAAGTTGTAAACTTGCCTGTGTTATCATTTCCTGTTATAAACTATATAATACTATAGTATTGTTCCTTACTCACACAGCTCACCTTTTTCCTAGGCTCCCTAACCTTCTGTATTACATGTATAGAGCCATCTATTCAGCTGCCCCATGCTGTAATAGTACTAGCTGTGCACATAGCAATGAAGGAAACTAAAGTGCTAATTACTGCCACAACTAGTGGTGTCTGGTAGCTGAGCAGGTGCTATATGTACTACAACTGGCTAGGGAGCATAGTGTGGAGAAGAAACAATACTGAACATTATGATACTATAGTCTATAGCAGTGCTTTCCAAACTGTGTGTCGGGACACACTAGTGTGTCGGCAGCAGTGTGTAGGTGTGTCCCTGCTTCAGCACAAATTTTTTTAAATTTAATTTATTTCAACAATTTTTTTTGGTTTCTGACTTTCCGCCTGCCTGCTACGCATATCATGTGGTTGACACGTGATTAATATCTAGGGGGTCACAGATCATCTTAACCTATTGGCACAGCTCAGTGGGAACTGAAACTATTCCCATTGGCAGCACATTGGCTCCTGACTGCACGTGTAGTCTTCTCAATCGGCTCGTGACTGCATGTGTAGTCAGTGAGTGGGACAGCAGTGTGTTTGCAGCGCGGGCAGTAGTCAGTGCAACTCGCAGAGCTCTGAGGGCAGCAGCTTAAGCGCTGGGCTAAAGTCAGAAGTCAAAGTGGGGTTTTTTTGCAGCTAGCTCCCAGTAGTGCATTGCTGCTCCTGCTCTTGATATATGGATAGGAAGGGGAAGCTTAAAAATGCTTGATGATGAAATGCGAGTATTTTTATCTAATATTCCACCAAATATTTAGAAATTGTGTTCATCCCATCAACCTCATACATCCCATTAAAATAATAAATAGCTATTGGTGTTATTAAACTTTTTTTTAATTCTTGCACATACTTACTGTTACTTGTAAATACATTTCATTATTATATAATTTATGTATCTGTCCGTATCTCTTAAAACAAGTTAGTTTAACCTCCTGTTTGCTGGTACAACTGAATTACTGTGTCGCAAAATGATGTAGGTCTAAAAGGTGTGTCACCAACATGAAGAGTTTGGAAAGCTCTGGTCTATAGTATCATAATGTTCATAACAGGAAATTACATCACAGACAAGTTCATTCTCCATTTTAACAACTTAAACTGCAAAGAATGTAATGCTTATATATTTCAAAAATACTACCGGTATTTAAGCTACTCTTTTTTTCAAATATTCTACTTTGTTTTCTGACTACAGTGACCATTTAAGTAAATTGGTAATGTTCTGGTGGTTTAGGATGTTACTTTATGATAGATAGATAGATAGATAGATAGATAGATAGATAGATAGATAGATAGATAGAGACAAACACACTTTTTGTCATAAACATACAAAAAAACATACTCAGTCTTATAAGGTAGGACGTACCATACTGTCCTTTGGCGTTAAAGCCCAGTGCTGTTAGGACGGCATGGGTCGTCCTAATAGCGTAAAGGGGTGAAAAACTTTGTCATGCATAACATGGTCACACAAACACACATATATTTTGTCACATCAATATTTTGTTGCACATACACACTGAGCTCTTGCACACATATTCTATCACACACATATACACAATCACGTATGTAGTAATTGGCACGCGCATACGCAATGTCAGATACACATATGTATACATACATTCACTCATAAACTCTCATACACTATGTCACACACACATACCATCACACACAGACGCAGGCATACATACATATGCTGTGTCACATAATGTAAGTATGGAAAGTCAATTTAGACACACTAAACGTGTTTGGGGCTACCCCCTTTAAAGGTATAGTGGGGGACAAGCACAGGGACAAACACACGGGGGGGGGGGGCAGCACTGTGGCTCAATAAGGGGAGAGGCAGTTCAGTTGAACACACAGGAGGAGGACAGCACAGTGACACTCACACATACAAAAGGGTAACACAGTGACACACACACAGGAGAAGGGGAGCACAGTGACACACACAGTAGAAGGGGAGCACAGTGACACACACACACACTCACATAGGAGAAGGGGAGCACAGTGACACACACACACACAGGAGAAGGGGAGCACAGTGACACACACACACAGGAGAAGGGGAGCACAGTGACACACACACAGGAGAAGGGGAGCACAGTGACACACACAGTAGAAGGGGAGCACAGTGACACACATACACTCACATAGGAGAAGGGGAGCACAGTGACACACACACACACACAGGAGAAGGGGAGCACAGTGACACACACACAGGAGAAGGGGAGCACAGTGACACGCACACAGGAGAAGGGGAGCAGAGTGACATACACACAGGAGAAGGGGAGCACAGTGACACGCACACAGGAGAAGGGGAGCAGAGTGACACACACACAGGAGAAGGGGAGCACAGTGACACACACACAGGAGAAGGGGAGCAGAGTGACACACACACAGGAGAAGGGGAGCACAGTGACACACACAGTAGAAGGGGAGCACAGTGACACACACACACTCACATAGGAGAAGGGGAGCACAGTGACACACACACACACAGGAGAAAGGGAGCAGAGTGACACACACACAGGAGAAGGGGAGCACAGTGACACACCCACAGGAGAAGGGGAGCAGAGTGACACACACACAGGAGAAGGGGAGCACAGTGACACACACAGTAGAAGGGGAGCACAGTGACACACACACACACTCACATAGGAGGAGGGGAGCACAGTGACACACACACACACAGGAGAAAGGGAGCACAGTGACACACACACAGGAGAAGGGGAGCACAGTGACACACACACAGGAGAAGGGGAGCACAGTGACACACACACAGGAGAAGGGGAGCACAGTGACACACACACAGGAGAAGGGAGCACAGTGACACACACACAGGAGAAGGGGAGCACAGTGACACGCACACAGAAGAAGGGGAGCACAGTGAGACACACACACACAGGAGAAGGGGAGCACAATGACACACACAGGAGAAGGGGAGCACAGTGACACACACACACAGGAGAAGGGGAGCAGAATGACACACACACAGGAGAAGGAAAGCACAGTGACACACACACACAGTAGAAGGGGAGCAGAGTGACACACACACAGGAGAAGGGGAGCACAGTGACACACACACACACACACACACACAGGAGAAGGGGAGCACAGTGACACACACACAGGAGAAGGGGAGCACAGTGACATGAACACAGGAGAAGGGGAGTACAGTGACACACACATAGGAGAAGGGGAGCATATTGACACACACACAGGAGAAGGGGAGCACAGTGACGCACACATACACAGGAGAAGGGGAGCACAGTGACACACACACACAGGAGAAGGGGAACACAGTGACACACACACAGAAGAAGAGGAGCACAGTGACACACACACAGGAGAAGGGGAGAACAGTGACACACACACAAGAGAAAGGGAGCACAGTGACACACACAGGAGAAGGGAAGCGCAGTGACACACACACACAGAAGAAGGGGAGCACAGTGACACACACACAGAAGAAAGGGAGCACAGTGACACACACACACACAGGAGAAGGGGAGCACAGTGACACACACACACACAGGAGAAAGGGAGCACAGTGACACACACACACAGGAGAAGGGGAGCACAGTGACACACACACAAGAGAAGGGGAGCACAGTGACACACACACAGGAGAAGGGGAGCACAATGACACACACACAGAAGAAGGGGAGCACAGTGACACACACACTCAGGAGAAGGGGAGCACAGTGACACACACACGAGAAGGGGAGCACAGTAACACACACACAGGAGAAGGGGAGCACAGTGACACACACACAGAAAAAGGGGAGCACAGTGACACACACAGGAGAAGGGGAGCACAGTGACACACACACAGAAGAAGGGGAGCACAGTGACACACACACAGGAGAAAGGGAGCACAGTGACACACACACAGGAGAAGGGGGGCACAGTGACACACACACACACAGGAGAAAGGGAGCACAGTGACACACACACAGGAGAAGGGGAGCACAGTGACACACACACAAGAGAAGGGGAGCACAGTGACACACACACACACAGAAGAAGGGGAGCACAGTGACACACACACACACAGGAGAACGGGAGCACAGTGACACACACAGGAGAAGGGGAGCACAGTGACACACACACAGAAGAAGGGGAGCACAGTGACACACACTCAGGAGAAGGGGAGCACAGTGACACACACTGGAGAAGGGGAGCACAGTGACACACACACAGGAGAAGGGGAGCACAGTGACACACACAGGAGAAGGGGAGCACAGTGACACACACATAGGAGAAGGGTAGCACATCAACACGCACAGAGGAGAAGGGAGCACAGTGACAAACACGCACAGGAGAAGGGGAGCACAGTGACACACACAAAGGAGAAGGGGAGCACAGTGATACGCACACAGCAGAAGGGGAGCACAGTGACACACACACACACAGGAGAAGGGGAGCACAGTGACACGCTCACAGGAGAAGGGGAGCACAGTGACACACACACACAGGAGAAGGGGAGCAGAGTGACACACACACAGGAGAAGGGGAGCACAGTGACACGCACACAGGAGAAGGGGAGCACAGTGACACACACACAGGAGAAGGGGAGCACAGTGACACACACACAGGAGAAGGGGAGCAGAGTGACACACACACAGGAGAAGGGGAGCACAGTGACACGCACACAGGAGAAGGGGAGCACAGTGACACACACACACACACACACAGGAGAAGGGGAGCACAGTGACACACACACAGGAGAAGGGGAGCTCAGTGACACACACACAGGAGAAGGGGAGCACAGTGACACACACAGAGGAGAAGGGGAGCACAGTGACACACACAGGAGAAGGGGAGCACAGTGACACACACACAGGAGAAGGGGAGCACAGTGACACACACACAGGAGAAGGGGAGCACAGTGACACACACAGGAGAAGGGGAGCACAGTGACACACACAGGAGAAGGGGAGCACAGTGACACACAAAGGATAAGGGTGAACACAGTAGCACACACAGAGGAGCACCTGACAGCTCCTCATGTTGGTTGTTGTGCTTTTTGGAGTACAGAGGTGGGAAGTAACCCAAATTCACTCACCCAGTGAGAAAGGGCACTCTGACACAACTATGCTTTGCTGAATCTCTGAAACGTTTATTCTACTGGCTCCATCATGTGCTTTGGAACATTAGCAGTTTAGAAAGTTTGCCACTCATATTGATACTCAGATATTAAGATTATTTTACTTGGTCGTTACTGAAGTAAGTTAATTTAGCTTTTATTACTGGATTCTGAAATGTATTGTGAACTGAAGATGCAGATGCTTCAGAGCCAATTAATATAGTCAGGTTTACAGTCACAGGCATTTGTTATGCACACACAGTACAATACACAGCAGTGTGGAGTCATGGTGGAAGTCTGGGGCTCCAAAAATCCAGCATGAACTTTCTATACATCTGTTAATGTCCTAATCATTTACTGCAGTCAGTAGACTTATAAGTTGCCTACTTTTTGTCTTGTAAAGTTAAAGATTTCAGTGTGTGGTTTGCGTAGGAGGAAACATGCAAGTAATTATGGGGGAACTGTGAAATTATTAAACAAACAATGTTAAATATGTGTCCATGTATATGTGCTTAACAGTTCTTTAGGCAGAAATATGTCCATCCAAGTAAAGTACAGGGACAGTAAACACCTTGACATTACTGTTGTCTTATAGAATAATGTATAAGCCAAGCACATTTTTAAAACAAATTAACTTTCGGCTAGATTACAAGTTTTGCATTATGAAGGGTTAGGTGCTAACTTGCAAGTTATTGTCACCGCTCACTTCCCTACAGTGCTGGTATTACAGGTTTACAAAAACCAGGTGTTATCAGGCAAAAAGTGAGCGTAGACCAAAATTGAGCTCTATACCGCACTCCAATACCAGCGCTGCTGAAAGCAGCGGTGAACTAGTTTTACGTGCTCATGCACGATTTCCCCATAGACATCAATGGGGAGAGCCGGCTGAAAAAAAGTCTAACACCTTGCAAAAAAGCAGCGTAAAGCTCCGTAATGCAGCCCCATTAATTCCTATGGGGAAACTAAATTTATGTTTACACCTAAGGAGTCTAAACACCCCTAATCTTACACTTATTAACCCCTAATCTGCCTCCCCCGACATTGCCAACACCTACATTATACTTATTAACCCCTAATCTTCTGCTCTGGACATCGCCGCCACTATAATAAACATATTAACCCCTAAACCGCCGCACTCCCGCATCACAAACACTATTTAAATATTATTAGCCCTAATCTGCCGCCCCTAACATCGCCGCCACTTATCTACATTTATTAACCCCTAATCTTCCACCCCCAACGTCGCCGCTACTATACTAAATTTATTAACCCCTAAACTTAAGTCTAACCCTAACACCCCCTAACTTTAATATAATTAAAATAAATCTAAATAAAACCTACTACCATTACCTAAATAATTCCTTTTTAAAACTAAATACTTACCCATAAAATAAACCCTAAGCTTGCTACAATATAACTAATAGTTACATTGTAGCTAGCTTAGGGTTTATTTTTATTTTACAGGCAAGTTTGTATTTATTTTAACTAGGTAGAATAGTTACTAAATAGTTATTAACTATTTACTAACTACCTAGCTAAAATAAATACAAATTTACCTGTAAAATAAAACCTAACCTGTCTTACACTAACACCTAACCTTACACTACAATTACCTTAATTACAAAAAAAAAAACTAAATTACACAAAAAAAATAAAAAATGATGAGATATTTAAACTAATTACATCTAATCTAATAGTCCTATCAAAATAGGAAAACCTGTAAAAAAAAAAGCCACCACCTACACAACTAACCCCCCAAATAAAATCCTAACTAAAGAAACCTAAGCTCCCCATTGCCCTGAAAAGGGCATTTGGATGGGCTTTGCCCTTAAAAGGGCATTTAGCTCTTTTTCAGCCCAAACCCTAATCTAAATATAAAACCCACCCAATAAACCCTTAAAAAAACCTAACACTAACCCCTGAAGATCCACTTACAGTTTTGAAGACTGGACATCCATCCTCAACGATGCTGGAAGAAGTCTTCATCCAAGTGGCAAGAAGTCCTCAATGAAGCCGGGAGAAGTCTTCATCCAAGCCGGCAGAAGTGGTCATCCAGACGGCATCTTCTATCTTCATCCATCTGGCGCAGAGCGGCTCCATCTTCAAGACATACGGCGTGGAGCATCCTCTTCTTTCCACGGCTAACGACGAATGAAGGTTCCTTTAAATGACATCATCCAAGATGGCGTCCCTTGAATTCCGATTGGCTAATAGAATCAGTCAATTGGAATTAAAGGTGAAAAAATCCTATTGGCTGATGCAATCAGCCAATAGGATTGAGCTTCAATCCTATTGGCTGATCCAATCAGCCAATAGGATTGAGTTTGCATTCTATTGGCTGTTCCTATCAGCCAATAGAATGGAACAGCCAATAGAAAGAGAAAGTGGTAAATGCAAAATTATGCATTTTAATTAATAAAAAATACCCAGTGTTTCATGATTCAGAGTTGCTTAAAATTGCATGCTTTTTCTGAACAATGAAGTTTAATTGTGACTACTGTCTCTTTAAATATTAAAAAATATTTTTCAGTCCAAGAAAAGTGATATAGGGCTAGATTACAAATGAAGCACTAATTTGTTAGTTTTCTTCTTTTTTTTAAAAAAAAACCCCTTGTATTTAAAAAAAGAAAAAAAAAAGAAAACTGCAATTAGCCGTTCCCTGTAAATATAAATGTATATGCTTATTTAATATATACATATTTATTAATACGTGTACATACACATATTAGCAAGTAAATATACAGTATATGTATATAATCATATACATACAGTTTATATTAAACATTTGCTGCCATCGCTGCGCTACTTATCCCCTTTTCTGCGCAAAGTTTTCATGCTGTGTGTCACGGCATGAGAATGAGGCTCCCATTGGAGCCTATGGAAGCGCACTCTGGTGAGCACAATGCAAACTGTCAACTTGTAATACCATTACTCAATGGAGTGCAAATATCGCTTTCACAAAAGCGATATTTGGCGCTCCACTTGTAATATGGCACTTTGGGATAGATTTATGTAAGGTCAAGGAATATGATTCACTGTAGCAAATCACGTCTGCTCAACCTCGCTAAATGACAAAAGCATATACGCTTTCGGCATTTAACATTGCGGCCGCTAGCAGGGGGTGTCAATCATCCCGATCGGATCGGGATGATTTCAGTCTGCTGCTTCTTAACTTCTGTTTCTGGTGGACCAGAAACGATCAGGGTCGGAAGCAGGATCCGCTGCTTGTTAAACCGACCCCAATGGGGAAGATTTAACAAAGGTCGAGTGGACATGATTCTATGTAGCGAATAATTTCCGCTCGACATTGCTAAATGCCGACAGCATACACTGTCGGCATATAACATTGCAGGCAGACCTGAAACAATGGGGTTCTAAAGCAGCATCTGCTGCTTAAAGGGATAGTAAAGTCCAAATTAAACTTTCATGATTCAGATAGGGCATGTAATTTTAACCCCTTAATGACCGGACCATTTTTCAATTTTCTTACCCTTAATGACAATGGCTATTTTTACATTTCTGCAGTGTTTGTGTTTAGCTGTAATTTTCCTCTTACTCATTTACTGTACCCATACATATTATATACCGTTTTTCTCGCCATTAAATGGACTTTCTAAGGATACCATTATTTTCATCATATCTTATAATTTCCTATAAAAAAAAATATAAAATATGAGGAAAAAATTGAAAAAAACACACTTTTTCTAACTTTGACCCCCAAAATCTGTTACACATCTACAATCACCAAAAAACACCTATGCTAAATAGTTTCTAAATTTTGTCCTGAGTTTAGAAATACCCAATGTTTACATGTTCTTTACTTTTTTTGCAAGTTATAGGGCCATAAATACAAGTAGCACTTTGCTATTTCCAAACAACTTTTTTTCAAAATTAGCGCTAGTTACATTGGAACCCTGATATCTGTCAGGAATACCTGAATATCCCTTGACATGTATATATTTTTTTTTAGAAGACAACCCAAAGTATTGATCTAGGCCCATTTTGGTATATTTCATGCCACCATTTCACCGCCAAATGTCATCAAATAAAAAAAAAGTTCACTTTTTCAAAAATTTGGTCACAAACTTTAGGTTTCCCACTGAAATTATTTACAAACAGCTTCTGCAATTAAGGCACAAATGGTTGTAAATGCTTCTTTGGGATCCCCTTTGTTCAGAAATAGCAGACTTATATGGCTTTGTGGTTGCTTTTTGGTAAGTAGAAGGCCGCTAAATGCTGCTGCGCACCACACGTAAATTATGCCCAGCAGTTAAGGGGTTAAATTAGGTAGCTTGTAGGGAGCTTGCAGGGTTAATTTTAGCTTTAGGGTAGAGATCAGCCTCCCACCTGACACATCCCACCCCCTGATCCCTCCCAAACAGTTCTCTTCCCTCCCCCACCCCACAATTGTCCCCGCCATCTTAAGTACTGGCAGAAAGTCTGCCAGTACTAAATAAAAGGAGTTTTTATTTTTTTTAATAAAAAAAAATAAAATGTTTTAGCTGTGATGGACTCCTGCCTTAGCCCCAACCTCCATGATCCCCCCCCCCAGCAATCTAACCCTCTCCCCTACCTAATTGCCGCCATCTTGGGTACTGGCAGCTGTCTGCCAGTACCCAATTTGCCCCCCAAAAAAGTGTTTTTAATTATTTTTTATTACTAATTTATTTTTTTCTGTAGTGTAGCAGCCCCCCACAATACCCCAACCCCCTCCCCCTCCCAGATCCTCATATATATATATTTCCCCCCCTCTTCCCACTCATTGGTGTCAGTGTGGGTAGGTGATCGCGGGCGTGCGCGCGCCCCCGCGCGCGCACGCGCACGCGCACGCGCGCCCCCGCACGCTCCCGGCACCCGGCGTGCACATTGCACTAACAGGAGCCGGATGCTGGGTAGCGATGGGCCGCCCACCCGCCTCCCAGTTGCGCTCCCACCCACCAACGAACCGGCCGCATCGCTACCGGTGCAGAGAGGGCCACAGAGTGGCTCTCTCTGCATCGGATGCTTTCTAAGGGTATTGCAGGATGCCTCAATATCGAGGCATCACTGCAATACCCTGAGAGCTGCTGGAAGCGATTGCGATCGCTTCCAGCACTCTCTTAGACAAGTGACGTACCAGGTACGTCCATTGTCACTAACTGCAAGTTTTTGCAGGACGTACCTGGTACGTCACTTGTCATTAAGGGGTTAAACAACTTTCTAATTTACTTTTATCATCAAATTTGCTTTGTTCTCTTGTTATTTTTAGTTTAAAACTAAATCTAGGTAGGCTCCTTAAAGGCCGCCTCTCAGCTGAATGCATTTCACAGTTTTACACAGCTAGAGGCTGTTAGTTCATGTGTTTCATATAGTTATTTAAGAGTCAGCACATTGCCTGAAATGCAAGTCTGTAAAAAGATCTGAGATAAGGAGGCAGTCTGCAGAAGCTTAGATAGAAGGTAATTACAGAGGTAAAAAGTATATTTCTATAACAGTGTTGGTTATGCAAAACTGGGAAATGTTTAATAAAGGGATCATCTATCTTTTAAACAATAACATTTTTGGTGTTTACTATCCCTTTAATAAATGGACCCCATAATGTTTAATTACTATTTATTTTGAAATGTGCATCCAGAAATATTTTGAAGCATAAAAATATGACCTCAGTTTATTTAGAAAAATTAAACCGTGTCTCTAACACCATTGCCAGCAATGTACTTAGAGAGACATGAAACCCCAACATTTTCTTTCTTGATTCACATAGAAAATATAATTTTCAAAATGTTTCCAATTTACTTCTATTAACAAATTTGCTTAATTTTCATGTTATTCTTTGTCAAAGAGATATCCTGATAGGTAGCGTGCAAATGTGTGCAGCACTACATGACAGGAAATAGTGCTGCCATCTAGTGCTCTTGCTAATGTATAAGCTATAAGAGCTGGATGCCAGATGGGGCATGCAACGATTGGAGGAAGCAAGATTCGTCAGCGATCTGCTAAAGAAAGTAGGAGATGCGGGTGGAGGAACAGCGGTATGTTTACCATCACTCAATGGTAAATATTTTGAAAATGAAGCGTCTTTCTAAATTTTAATGAATTAACGTGCCCATGTTTTTAAGATTATTTTTAGATACTGGGCAGTAATTCATTACATTTTACATTCACTTTAAGGTAAAATGTCATAGGTGATGACTTCAGAATGATTAGCAGATTACCATACTGATTACTTCACAAGCATGAACAGCCAGTGAATGACTCTAGAGCCATCTCAATAAAATATTTTGGCCTGTTGCACACTTCAGGATGTCTTCTAATGACTAGTCTGGAATCATTGATTACATCAGCATGACTCCAGGAAGATCATCCTTTTTGACTAGGATAGGCTTAATTGTCTATAATTCTGGTATCTATATAATATTTGTTTCAGAATTATAGAAAAAGTCACTGTTTGGATTAGCACTCCAGGGACATCCCCAATATAAACAAAGACTGCTTAAATGCAGAGAGTAGGTGGTATAGTGATATACAATGTGATTTTTGGTTAGATTGCTTGAGATGGTACTTACAAATAATTACTTCATGTATGACAACCAGTTATATTTGCAAAAAAAGGGGACAGTGATGAGGTCGAATGTGGCCTCATCATATGCATGCCTTACTATGAATTGGGTTGAGGAGAAATATGTATACATTTCAGCAATTCTGTTTAAGGTGGATCCGCTACATAGATGACCTGTTCATCCTGTGGCGAGGCACACCGGAGGAACTCAATCAATTAAAAAATGAGATAGAAAGGGAAGTCCCATTTCTGAAATTCAGTATTAAACAAGTATGACTAACATTGAGTTCCATGACACTATGGTTTACAAAACTGAAGATAGATTGCACACTGATTTGTACACTAAACCCACTGATCGCAACACTTTGTTACATAGTTCTAGCTTTCACCCTCCTAGGGTATTTAAGAGTGTTCCCAAATCTCAGCTCATACGAGTCAATAGAATTGTCAGCTACCCAGAGAAACGTCAGGAAAGGTCAGGTCAAATGGTGGAGAAATTCATCAAGAGAGGGTATAACCCACATGAACTTAAGAATATTCAGATGAGTCCTACTAGTGACACTCACATTAAGACAGGAGATTATCCAAATAGGATCTCATTTGTTAGCACATATAGCTCTATGAGCAACAATACATTTCATATTATCAAGAAAAACTGGTTTGTGCTGAAGGAAGCTTGTCCTGACATAAAAGAATTTAAAAAATTGCCTAGAGCTGCTTATCGCAAAGGCAACACAATGGGAAAAAAATTGGTGCATGCCTATAGAAATGCTACTACCAAGGGTGGCCAACAAAAGTTTTTTGGCAACCTTAAGAATGGGACATTCCCATGCCTTGGATGTGCCCAATGTAATAGTGTGATCAAGGGGGGGAGAGATATCACATCCCCACACAGGTAAAACATTTAAAATCCCAGGGTATTTTACATGTAATTCTACATATGTAGTGTATGCGCTCAAGTGCCCATGTGGCCTGTTATATATAGGCGAGACCACCCAGAAGGTTAAGGACCGCTTCTTCCAGCACAAATCCAACAATGGCAATGATAAACAATCCCATCTTCCTGTCCCCTCCCACTTTTTGGAAAAGGGCCATCAAGCTAATCAGTTAAGATTTATGGTTATTGATTATGTCAGTAAAAAGCCAAGAGGTGGAGACAGAATGAGGGATTTGTTATACAAAGAAGCCAAATGGATCTGGTTATTAAATACCATGACAACTAAAGGCCTCAATAGGGGGTTTGATTTGTTACCATTAATTTGATTTGTTTGCTCTATACATTGAGATCTTTTAGTGTATGCCTCTGGTTCTGTATTGTTTATTGTTTTTAATTTTATTCTTTTGAGGGTCCAATCCCCCCTTTTCAGTTTCTATTGGGTTAAAAATCAATTACAAGTGTTTGTGTGATGTTATTATTTATACACGCCCGCTGTCAGCCTGGGGATTGGCCCTTCACTAATTGCCTTGTGAATAAAGTTGTGTTCACAACTCACTGTATGGCTGCACCTCACTGACGAGGCCCACAATAGGCTGAAACGTACGTCTGGGGTTTTGCTGTTTCTCTTGTTCAGAGAGGGATTGCCTGGTATTTCGGGGCTGGACTGTACTGTGAAGTCAGGATCAGACTGATATGCTACAGGAAAGTTCTTCTCTGTGAAAGGCACATATTGAGCAAAAAGAGGCTGCTTCTAGGGTGGTAACTAGCCATAGAACAAGCTATTATGCTATTGTTCGTTCCCAGGTTGAGCGCTTCTCTCTTTTTATTTATGCAAATTATGACACTTAGGGAAGTCTCCCTAAGTGTGATGCGGGAATCCAGACGTGGACCCGTTGCTCAGTGTGCCTAGAGGGATATGGCTGCACCTCACTGACGAGGCCCACAATAGGCCGAAACGTACATCTGGGGTTTTGCTGTTTCTCTTGTTCAGAGAGGGATTGCCTGGTATTTCGGGGCTGGACTGTACTGTGAAGTCAGGATCAGACTGATATGCTATAGGAAAGTTCTTCTCTGTGAAAGGCACATATTGAGCAAAAAGAGGCTGCTTCTAGGGTGGTAACTAGCCATAGAACAAGCTATTATGCTATTGTTCGTTCCCAGGTTGAGCGCTTATCTCTTTTTATTTATACCTTCTTTTCTTATCTACATGGTTTCAGAATTATAGTCAGAAACTCCCTGATGGCTAAACATAGCATATAGCTCACTGTCACAAAATAATATTTGGCAATGTTTGATCCAGTTACTAAAATAGAACTGTTTTTCATAGTTTTGCTTTTTTAATATATATTCCTAAGTATCTGCACTTCTTTGCTTAGTTACTCTTTGTTTTTTGTTTTCACAAATCTGTTTTGCATATTTAAACTTAAAATTTTCTTGGGAGAACTAGAGAACAAGATTTTCCTGTTTCCACAAGATGTGAAATTGTTTGTTAGGTAGAAATGTTTTAGGCCATGTTATTGTCATGGTAGAACCCCAAACACTCACAGAAAGAGAATCATTGTACCTGTTGCAACCTGTGCTGAACAGAGGTTGGTTTATTCTGCCTTTCCCCTGTATCTGTACCTTGTCCATCTTTGTGCTGTCTGTCCAGTATGCCAGTATCTGACTCTGAAGGTCCTCTCCTCTCAACCTCTCTGTCATCTGCTGTATCTTTGCCTGTTTTTCCAATAATTCAGTCCCCAGGATTGAGGTCTAAAGCACGGCAACATGCTGAAGGAAAAGGGAATGTGAGCTCCACTAAATTATGTGGTAAAGGCAGGTACCACATGCTAATAAAGATACAGGTGCAGTTATTAATAAAGGATATCCTAATCCTCTCCCAAAGGAGGAGACATTCCCTATAAAACCCTGCAATTCACTTTAATCCGTGCTTGGACATTGCTGCATTTTGTATCTGTGTTTCCTGGCATTCTGTTTTTACTGGTTTCCCTTCAACCATATTTGTCTTTAGAACCTTGATCCCTGGCTTGGGTGTTTGGGCAGCTTTATAGGCTTGCCCTTACCTGCTGTGTTTGCTGATTGGACTGATTACTGGTATTGACCCCGGGCTTAGCTAACTGGTCTGCTCTATTGACTTGTCCTTACCTGTTCTGTTGCTGATTGAACAGACTTCTGGTTTGATCCTCACCTTCTCTGTCTACCTGAAAAAAACCTCTCTAATACCTCTGCACATCGTGTCCCAACATAACTCACATTAAACTACCTTCGCCCCCGACACTCCGCAGAAACAGCAATAGTTAAAGGGACATGCAACCCACATTTTTAGAAAGAGCATGCAATTTTAAACAACTTTCTAATTTACTTATATTATCTAATTTGCTTCATTCTCTTGAAATCCTTTGCTGAAGAGCATATCTAGATAGGCTCAGTAGCTGCTGATTGGTGGCTGCACATAGATGCCTCGTAAGATTGGCTCACTTGTGTGCATTGATATTTCTTCAACAAAGGATATCTAAAGAATGAAGCAAATTAGATAGTAGACGTAAATTGGAATGTTGTTTAAAATTATATTCTCTATCTGAAGCATGAAAAAATAATTTGGGGTTTGGTGTCCCTTTAAGGTTACAAATTACCTAATAACATCAAAACCAAAAGGTCACTTTTCTCTGTTAATCCTTCTCAATCTGTCTGCAGTCTTTGACACTGTTGACCACCCCCTCTTGTTCCAAACCCTCAAATCCTTCAGCATCTGCGACACAGCCCTCTTGTGGTTCTTTTACTACATGTCTAGCCGGACCTTTAGTGTAGCCTTCTCTGGCACAGCCTCTGACCCTTTACCACTTTCTGTTTGAGTACCAAAAGGCTCTGTCCTTGGTCTCCTTCTCTCCTGAATTTATAGATAATCCTTAGGTTCCTTAATAAAGTGTATGCTGATAATACCCAAATCTACCTCTCTGACCCTGACCTATCTTATTCCTTACTACAGATTTTTCCAAACTTTTCATGTTGGTGACACACTTTTTAAACCTACATAATTTTGCGACACAGTAATTCAGTTGTACTAGCAAACAGGAGGTTAAACTAACTTGTTTTAAGAGATACGGACACGTACATACATTATATAATAACGAAATGTATTTACAAGTAACAGTATGTAAGTATGTGCAAGAATTTAAAACAAGTTTAATAACACAAATAGCTACTTACTATTTTATTGAGATGTAGGAGGTTGATGGGATGAACACAGTTTCTGAATATTTGGTTGAATATTAGATAAAGACACTCGCATTTCATCATCAAGCATTTTTAGGTTTCCACTTCCTATCCATATATCAAGAGCAGTAGCAGCAATGCACTACTGTGAGCTAGCTGCAAAAAACAAAAACACTTTGACTTCTGGCTTCAGCTCAGCATTTAAGCTGCTGTCCTCAGAGCTCTGTGAGTTGCACTGACTACTGGCCGTGCTGCAAACTCACTGCTATCCCACTCACTGACTACACATGCAGTCACAAGCCGATTAAGGAGACTACACATGCAGTCAGGAGCCAATGTGCCGCCAAAGCCTCCAATGGGAATAGTTTCAGTTCCCACTGAGCTGTGCCAATAGGTTAAGATGATCTGTGACCCACTAGGTATCAATCACGTGCCAACCATGTGATATGTGTAGCAGGCAGTCGGAAAGTCAGAAACCAAAAAAAAAATTTGTGCTGAAGCAGGGACACACCTACACACTGCTGCCGACACACTAATGTGTCTCGACACACAGTTTGGAAAGCACTGTCTTACTAACTGTCTTTCTAATATTTCATCCTACTTTAAGCTAAATCTCTCCAAAACTGAGCTCCTTATTCTCCCCACTTCCAAAATCTCTACCCCCCAACTTTCTATAACTGTTGATAACATCATTACCCCAACCCCACATGCCCAATGTCATTGGGTCACACTTGATTCAGATCTATCTTTTACTTCCCATATCCAGTAGTTGGCCAATTCCTGCCACCGCTATCTTAAAAACATCTCCAAAATGTGCCACTTCCTCAAACAAGGCACAACTAAGATTTTAATCGACTCGTCTCGTCATTTCCCACCTTGATTATTGCAACTATATCCTCTACAGCCTCCATAGCTGCCATCTATCTCCCCCTAAATCCATAATAAAAGCCTCTGCAAGGTTGATCTTCCTTACATGTCACTCCACTTCTGCTGCACTTCTCTGCCAATCCCTTCACTGGCTTCCTTTAACTTCCAGAAAAAAACACAAATTCCTTACTCTGACATTCAAGGCTCTCAATAACACTGCTCCCCCTATATCTTCAACCTCATCTCCAGACACTGTCCTTCCTGTCCCCTTCACGCTGCTTATGAGCTCCTTCTCTCCTCTTGTTACCTCCTCGCATTCCCATCTACAAGACTTCTCTAGATTGGCCCCTATCTTGCAGAATTCTCTGCCTTGCTCCACAAGTCTCTCCCACAGTTTTCAAACCTTCAAGCACTCCTTAAAGACTCTACTGTTCAGGGGTGCATACAATATACACTAACAGTTCTTATTTCAGTTCCTCTCTTCCCCTTGAACCCCCTTAGCATGTAAGCCTAAGAGCTTTGTAGATTACCTTTATAAGAGCTGATTTGCAACAGTGTAACTCTTGGCAGGACCCTTTATCCCTTTGTCTCCTATAATTGTTACCTTGCATATTAGACCCATGTTTATAGTACTGCAGAATCTGTTGGGCTCTACAAATAACTGATAATAATAATAATAGTAACCCTAACACGAGGTACACAACAATAATATAAAACATTTCAGAGTGGAACTTTCTTTACCACTATCCAAAAAGCAAAACATCTTTTAAAAAAATCAGCAAAACCTGTTGCCTGAAGAAAAGCAGAATGTATTTGTCACTATGTTATGTTTAAGAAACTGTATTCTCCGTGGTTCACTATTACAGAGAAATCTCTAGCGTATATTAGAATAATCCATTTAGCACCCATTATTAAAAAGCTTTCAATATCAATTTGCATCAAAGCATATTGTTTATATAAAATAGACATTATAATTTGTCTTTTTATAGTTAATGCATGAAAAATACAACTCTAAAACTTTTAGCCTATATCTCATAGAAATAACACTATACCTAAGTGATTACACTGCACTGTCCCAAAGTGCATTATAACTGTGTTACAGACTATAAATAACATTGTTATTTAAGATGTTACTGGTGATGTAATTTGCTATACGTCATCAACCAATCCCAGGGGGAGCATAGAGTGTTATTACCATAAACCTTTTTGCATTTTCTGTTATTTTTGAGTGAGCACATAAAACCCAGTTATATGATGGTTATGATAACCTCCCCCCCCCCCATGAAATCAAACTAAGCACAATTTCTTTCTGACTTTCAAAGTAGTTTGCTTGGCTACAATGTAGCCTTCTAGTGCCTTTTATCCTGACACCCCAACCAAGGGGACTAATAGCATGCAGACCTCAGCTATTAACTAATTATTGGCAGCTGGTAGATAATTGCAATATTCAACTTCAAACATCAGTATAATGATGGTGATATACAACAAGATATGCTGTAATGGAGTGTATGTGTTTGTGCATGAGTCTGTAGAACAACATGGGTGCATAATTGTACTAAGTTGTCAGCAGATATTGAGGCATCTGCAAGCCAAAACAGAGGCATACATTTAAAGTGATGGTAAAGTCATCTGTTGTGCAATACATAATCCTTTTTCTTTTACCATAACTAGCACATCGATGTGCTTATATAAATAAAAAAACATTTATTCACTCTGTAATGCCGATTTTATTTCCCTCTCCGTACAGTGTTTCAAACAGCCTCTCTATATTTTTTCACCGGTGCAGCTTTGATTGACAACGCTTTTAGCCAATCATCAGCTCACCATGCGCCCTATGTGAAATATGTACCGCACGCTCCCGACATTTACACTAAGTCTTTGCTACTTACTGCGCATTGCTATATGAGAATACTCAGCTCCTGGTTTTAGCCGATCGGTGCGTAGTGTCATATAGCAATGCGCAGTTAGCGTAAGAAGTGCTCATGCGCAGTAAGTAGCAAAGACTTAGTGTAAATGTCGGGAGCGTGCAGTACATATTTCACATAGGGCGCATTGTGAGCTGATGATTGGCTAAAAGCGTTGTCAATCAAAGCTGCACCGGTGAAAAAATATAGAGAGGCTGTTTGAAACACTGTACGGAGAGGGAAATAAAATCGGCATTACAGCGTGAATAAATGTTTTTTTACTTATATAAGCACATCGATGTGCTAGTTATGGTAAAATAAAAAGGATTATGTATTGCACAACAGATGACTTTACCATCACTTTAAGTAAAACACTTTTTTGAAGCTCGTTCATTATAATAGCTCATATAATATACATATATAAAAGCTTACAATTTAATATTTATACTTTTAACCCAATACAGGGTTGCTAAATGCCAATTTAAAAGTGGACCCCAATCCCAATGACAAATACCCTAGATATACGATACAATGTACTGGGGTCCCGATATTCAAAGAATCAACAGACCAATGAGAAACTGCTTTTCTGACTTTCTCGGCCTTGCAGTCAGTCTGATGATATTTTCTAAAAAAAAGGGTCTGGACCCATGAGTGGTGATGTATCTCACATAGAAAATAATAGGGATTGTGGCTTCTGCGAATGTCCGACAACATGGCCCTTGTCTGCACTTTCAGTAGACAGTAGGGGGCGTATTTGAACTGTTTCTACACAGCACAGACAATGTAGGAACACTTCAAATAATGCCTGAAAAGGTGGCGAGACAAACATGGCTGACACCCTATACCTAGTCTTCACACCACTGACAATTTATCCAAGGTAAAATGCAGGTTATCCCCCTGGAATGTCCAGTTAACTCTAACTGAACGCCTACATCGACTTAGTGTCTTCGCTATACCTGACTAATAAAGACAATAAACAAGAATGTCCTACTATAACTATGTCCATACATGTATATACAATGTTTACATTATATGCATTTTCCTGTATAATGCATATTAATTTAAGTATTGTATAGATTTTAAACATGTTTAAAAATGTGTAAAATATATACAATATGTAAATTAATATGCATTATACAGGAAAAGACAAATATTTTAAACATTGTATATAAATATACTGCTCCACTAAATTATTAACCCCTAATCTGCCATAACCTATTAACCCCTAAACCGCCAAAACCCTCCACACAAACACCACCTAACCTAATAACCGCTAAAACGACACAACCCCCCATCGCAAGAAACCCCTTAACTTATTAACCATTAATCTGCCACAACCCCCCAACGCAAGCTAACCCTACACTACTTAACTATCTAACAGCTAAACCCCCCAAGAAGCCTAAGCTAACACCCCCTAAGTTACACAAAATAACAAACACTAACATTACAAAATAACTACCAAAAAAACACAGTTATGCTTGTCCTAAAACTAAAGTCCCCTTAAAAAAAAGCCCCATGACTAACACAAAAATCTAAAAGCTAAAACCAAAGTAACCTCCCAAATAAAAAGCCTATCTTAAAAACCTAGACTAAAAATTGCCCTGATAAGGGCATTTCATAGGACATTACCCTAAAGTAATTAGAGCTCTTTTGCCCAATAAAAAAGCCCTATTCTAAAAAAAAACAACTATCCTAAAAAAAAACCTGCTTGCGTTGGAGGTTTAGGAGTTCATAGGTTAGGGGGTGTTTGCATTTAGAGGTTGTAGTAGTTTAGGGGTTAATAGATTAGGGGGTGTTTGCAGTTGGGGGTTGTGGTGGTTTAGGGGGTTAATAAATTAGAGAGGTGCTCGAGGTGGGGATTATGGCAGTATAGGGGTTAATAGGTTAGGAAGTTTATTGCAGTGGGCTACTGGGGTTAATATTATACACAGCTCTGACTTCTGTTTTTAAGACATTGCAATCTATTTTTTTGTGTTGTTTCATGAAGAATTCCTACATGTTCATGGAAGCAAGATATATGTGGTTAATTTAAAAGTAATGCATGGAAGGTCATTGATTTTGTATTGAAAATGACTGTCTAATGCACTTAAATGCTTTTTTTTTTTTTAAAGTAACTATTAATATCGATTTATCTGTCGGCGCACTACAAATACCTGATAATAATTTATGAGATTGCCGTTGGCAATTTAATTCAATTTAATTTTAGGTTAATTTTATTATAATTTAACTTTGTGGTGACCATGGGCGAGATTACTGTTGAAACCCGCGTCACTCGCAAGTTCACCTTGCACCTCGGGTAAATCACATAAACCTCGCCGGCAGTTCATATACTGCCGTAAGTCTGATAAACTGGGGATGTTCATAAACGTGCGGAAGTAGACATTTCTGGAGTTGCCAGTGACTTACAGCAGTTTATGAACTGCGGGCGCATAAATAAAAACAAAAAAAATGTAACATCACCCATAAAAGTCTAACCCGCCTCCCAAAAATAAACCCTACACGTCAAAACCTCTATTTCCGCCATCCCCCCACATCGCAACTACTAATAAAAGTGATTAATCCCTAAATCACCATCCCCCCACAACGCAATATACCTAATAAATGTATTTACCCCTAATCCGCCATCCCCCACATCGCAAACTACCTAATAAATGTATTAACCCCTAATTAACCATACCCCCACATCGCAAAGTATCTATACTGTTAACCACTTATCCTCCAACCCCCACAACGCAATCTACCTATTAACACTATTAACCCCTAAACCGCTAACCCCCACAACGCAATCTACCTAATTAACCTAATTACCCCTAAACTGCCAACCCCCCACAACGCAATCTACCTATTAACACTATTAACCCCTACACCACCAACGCCCCACAACACACTCTACCTAATTAACCTATTAACCCCTAAACCGCCATCCCTCCGCAATGCAAATAACTTTAATCAGTAAGCCTCCTAACCTAACACCCTCTAAGTTAACCCCAATTACATAAAATAAAAAAAGACTACCTTACTAATAAATTAATTTAAAATTACAAAAATAAAAAAATACATACATACAATTAAAATAAAAAATCTTAACATTACTTAACATAAATATTTAATTAAAATAAAAAAAATCTAATATTACAAAAAATAAAAAATTCTAAAATTACAGAAAAAAATAAACAAAATTATCCAAAACCTAATCTAATAACCCTTTAACAATAAAAAAGCCCCTCCAAATAAAAACACCCCCTAATCTAACAATGAACTACCAATAGCCCTTTAAAGGGCCTTTTGTAGGGCATTGCCCTAAAGCAATCAGCTCTTTTACCTAAATCAATTACCAATTACCCCCTAAAAGTAAAAAATAAAAAAAATAAAAAAAAAATAACACTAAAAAAAACCTAAGCTACCCATTGCCCCTAAAGGGGCATTTGTATGGGCAACCGGCTCTTTTGCTGCCCATTAAAATAAAAAATCCCTAATCTAAAAAAAAAGCCTATCCATAAAAAGAAAAAAAAGTCTAACCCTGAAAAAGGTACTCACCATTCTGGCGGTGAAGGTCTTCTTCCAGGTGGCTCCATCTTCACCCAGCGCGGGGACGTCTATCTTTATCCGGAGTGAAGGCTGCGGAGGTGCGAAGGCTGCGCAGAGTGGAGGTGGCCGCGGAGCAGGAACGGTACCTGTTTTAAATTTGGGGTACCTTGCATTCCTATTGGCTGAAATTTTCAAATCAGCCAATAGGATGAGAGCTACTGAAATCCTATTGGCTGATTTGAACAGCCAGTAGGATTTCAGTAGCTCTCATCCTATTGGCTGATTTGAAAATTTAAGCCAATAGGAATGCAAGGTACCCCAAATATAATTGTGACGGGTGAAATATACGTGCCGCAATTATATGCGGCACCGTATATGTGATAGCAATATCTGACTAAAAACAGTCGACGCCGGCTTTGGTCGGTGATGCCGCATATCTAATCTCGCCCCTAATTTAAGTTATGTATAGGCTCCAAAAAGTAAAAAAGGTTAACTTTGTGCTATACTTTTAACTTTTTATAAAGCCAGGAACAATTCTCCTTATATAAACAAAGTATGCACAAAACTTAAACATTAAAAAGAAAACATGTAAATAGATGTGTTTTTAGAAAGAGTACAAAATAGACTTTCAAGTGGTAATTTGCTAACAGTCAAATAATAAAATCCTGGTGAATAAAATAAAAAATGGGTTTTCAGATAGTTTAAAATACCACTGTTCAAGTCTCAGTGCAAAGAATTTACTGAGTTTACACTGTATGAAGACGATAAAAAACACACAATAACTAGGTTTTCTAATTGTTTTAGACTACATTACTATTTGCGTGACCATGAGATTGGAAATACAATGAAATTCCTTGTAAAATATCTTTTAACATAATTTTTGCCAATACATGTATATTGCAAATATGTTTCTATTCAAAGATGTAATTTATCTATGTGCATTTAAAGTTTTATCTCTTTAACTGATAACTTCTAGGGCTGGCCCCTGTTCCCCTTGTTTCATGTACGATCGGGCTGATTGACACCCCCTGCTAGCGGCCGATTGGCCGCAAATCTGCAGGGCGTGGCATTGCACCAGCAGTTCACAAGAACTGCTGGTGCAATGATAAATGCCGACAGCGTATGCTTTCGGCATTTATCGATGTGCGGCGGATGTGGTTCACTATAGCGAATCATGTCTGTTCGCACAATGATAAATGGACCCCCTCAAGTACATATAACGTGAAGCAGGAACAACTTTTGCTGGAAGCATTTATACAGATGGAAGCACATTACAAAAAAATGCTTCTAGTCATATTTAAAATGCACAGCAGTTAATTTAAATTCAACTTTCATGTCCCTTTAAGCCAGATATGGTGCATGGATGGAAAACCTTCAGTCATAATTATCTTCCTTAGCAATAGCAGTGGAAACACTAATCTTGTTAATTAGTAAGTTTTTCTTTCCACTGATATTGTAGGCTGCATTTATAAGATTTTTGACTTCTTAATACCTAAATAAGCAGTCTCCTACACCTTTTTTAAGCTTAACTTCAATTTAGGATTTAAACATGTAATGAATATATCTTATTTTTATGTCAAAGTTATGTAAAATGGCATAGTTGATAGTACATCAGATAGAAAAACCAGGCAGTTACAATCTCCTCATAATAAGGATAATATTATTAGGGAAAAAAGATGTCAGAAGGAATTCTGGTACACCAAAATTCTGTCTGTATCTTTTTTTTTTTTTTTTTTAAAGTTTAATAGTTTTTATTTGATTTAAAAGAAAAAGGTAACAATTGGGGACGCGCAGGACCCCTGCTCAAGTATCTGTAAACATGAAGTTCATACAAATATATCCAGGGAGGAATAACGTACATTAAACACACAGGAAAACAACTTTACATAAATCGTAGTTCCATACCCAATGAATAAGCAATAAAATTCAATTCGGTGAGAACGCATATTTTATAAAATAAGAAAGATTGAGGCGAAAGTAGTCCGCCTAGTTGGAACCCTGGATTGGGTTCTGCTTTAGGGGGGGAGGAGGTGGGCTAATGCTGGGTATCTCATGTCTATAAACATAAGGATTGTTAGGCTGAACAGAATATAAGAGGTAAAGATAGGTGTTGCTTGTTCTAGGCATAAAATAATTTCCATAGCTTTCTTTAAAACTAAAACGCATAACAAAAACCTGGGCATCCTGCAAGGCTGAGAGCCCTTCTACCGTACTATGGGGCTTAGCTGTATAGCCTCTCTAGATTACATAGTTTAAGCTAAGATCAGTCTTGAGTGGATGTGTTTGTAGTACAATGTTCAGCTGCCGTATGCAACTTAGGGATCTCGTGATAATTAACAAAACGTTTGTATGTTCGTGGGTTATGCTTCCTTTACAAGGACTCCCTCAGGGCCCTGGCCACTGGCCCAGAAGGAGAAACAAATATTGTGTAATTGTTATCTTGGGCTAAGTGTAATAATGATACTTAGGTTACGACACTGCTAGAAATATACTCGTCCCCACTGAGGGCCCTCTCTCACCCCCAGGGCGGACAGACTCATAAGGATGGTATGACAATTATCATTAAAAGTATCGTGCTTATGACCCACAGTTGGTAGAATTATAATATAGCTGCCATGACATCAATTTCACAAATTTACGAAAATATCTCCCCCGGGGCTCTCCCCTAACCCACGGGAAGGATAAACAGATAAGATGTCCGCAACCTATATTGGAAATAGCCAACGGCAAACTGCATAGGCAAAGCAAACTACAAGATAGAGCAACATCAAGGTCCCACAATAATACTATCAGGGCTGACCCTAGGTGGCACTATATCATGCTCCCTGGGATGCCACCTACAAGAGAAATGGGGTGACCCAGACTGTATTATTATGCGCTTGAAACACCTATTTTTGGGGCGCTTAGTATGGTGAGCCAGAACATAGAACATGTTAACACTAGCATATTAAAAATGTAACACAATAGGAATGAACCTGAGCTAATGGTATCGACATAGGAACTTAAGGAAAGTTCCCGTAGCAAATAATGGCATAGTGAGACAGCATTGGGATAAGGGTTGTGAGCAGCAATAAACATGAAGTATGCTTGCAGTAATTATGCAGGTAACATATATACAATAACAATCTGTATGAAGTGCACAATAACGTTATGTTACTAATATCTATGAGCCAGTATAAGCTCCTTATTGGGCAGTACCCGTTATGTAGCCAGGGAGACAGACCACTGAAATATGATTGTCATATATTTTAACACTAAATGTCTAGGTAGCGGGGGCTACATCCTCTGGCTAAAACATAGTGCATAAGACAAATGACTACTTATATAAAACCAGGACTTACTAGTATTAATATAAACATTAAAGGCTTAATTCCTGCCTAGTCTCCCTCAGATAGGGCATATTCCTATATTGTAGCCAAAGCATTTTTCTTCTCTTGCATATATAGATTATCCAGACTGAGCTCTATAGAGTGAAGTAAGTTAATTAATGTAACACATAACAATCTATTATACACTGGCACAATGAGAGCAAGGGAAAACATTTTTGACGTTAGCTTAACCATCTATATTGTTATTTTTAATAGTCCGCATATAAAAGCATTGGTATAAGTCTACAGGGGTGAGTTTAACAGGCACTAGTCTCCCCAACTTTGAAAGGTTAACTCACATACAGCTCTGTGGGCTCTACTGCTTTAACCCAATCTATTCCCGAGAGGGATATACATAGCGTTAGAATCACTGCTAGAATTGTAAGGCAGACAATGCTAAACATAAATCTGCAAAGCAAAGAGTGACTGTTCTGTGGTGTATTAACTGCATGTTACATATAAGCCTAGAATAGCAGTGTAATTATTCTACAATGCCCAGCAATAAAAGTAAACACTAGGGTTTTGCATTAACATAGAGGAGACATCTAGTAGCAATTCCTAAGATGCAGTGGGGTTATATCCCCAAAATGGCCGATGTAAACCTAGGAGTCATTGCCTTTCACTTTAAGCTAATCTAGACTGCAGCATAGAGGTCATTGAAAAGAATGTTCATGTGAAAACTTCAAACACATTATCTTGTGAATTTTAACAACATACTAGAAAGTATAGAGAGCAAATTATGTAGGTCTCCAAAGGCTCTAAACTAGATACATAGGCTGGTTTAGAAAGCAAGATAATAACTAAGAACCCTTGTACGCGGAGCTAAATAAAACATAAGAGTGCAGTAGGCAATATTTACATATATCAATATCGAACAGTTTAATTGTGACTTCCAAATCAGCTGCAGTATAAAGTTTTTCCCAGTTATCAATACATAGGAGTAGGAAAAATGTCCAACCTGTAAATGAAAGTAGCCACATAAGCCCGCGCAAACTCGCTCTGCATACCCTATGTCCAGATCCAAACAGCTCCGAGTAGTAGAGCAAAATAGGTCTTCAGAGCAGCAAGTAAGGCTATACAAAACATAAAGAGTAGACTGCAGTGCGGTCAATGTAAAAACAGCTGGGTTAGAAATGTCCAACTTCTAATAAGGCATATTAATATAAGTCCCGACGATTGCCTCATGAATCAGACACATAGGTCTTTATAGGGAGTAGGAAGTTTAAGCAGTAAGTACCTCAGCTGTCAAAAGGATGTCGGGGCAAAACTTGACTCACACCGCCACCGGGATCGAAAGGCCGAAATGTACTGCCTGCAAGGCCCTCTAACACAGGCTTCAAAAATTGGGCAATTAGATCTCGATCACTGAGGTTGTTGCGATATTCCATGACTGGACATGTTATAGGAATTGAGGCCGTTGTCACAGATGGAACCAGAAAGACCGTCTCTGCTTCTCCCCGCCCTGGGGCCCCTTTACTTACATTCGTGGCAAAGCTAACATCGGTATTCAGCAGTCCTGTGTGATTTTCCATAGCCGGTAAGAACTTTGCGATGATAACCTCTCTCAGGGGCTGCCTGTCCCCCACTTAAAGACACATAGCCTCCATAGTCGCAGGTTCACTCACTTTCCCTATAGTTGGCTGCCGGGACATGGTTGTGCGCTCAGCTGTGGCCACATTAGATCGCTGAATCAGAGCATCTTCCGTTCTCCCATCTGCTAGTAAGGCTCTCTCTGTGGTTTGCCCCATGCTCCGTTGGGGAACAGTGAGGTCGGCCCGCTCCTGCTCTGACAAGACATGTTGTTCAGTAAAGCTTACCCTGATCAGTCGGTGGAGCTTTGCGAAATGATCCTCTAGCAGCCGAGTCAGAGTTGCTTCGAGGTTCTGCACCTCCATGGTTGTGGCGTGTCTCTTTTATTTCAATGAGATTGTCTCATTAACTCCCACTTCTGGATGAGTAGTTATCCTAGTGCAGGATACAGTAGGTTAGACTTTAGCTGGGTTCATTCTGTACTTTTAATTGCTGCGTAGGCTAAAGAAGAAAGATGGCCGTTCTCAGGCGTCTCCACAGCAGAACATTCTCCGTGAAAGTGAGAAACCGTCTATCTATCATTCCCTGTTTGGAGCTGGGTTGTGTAGGTTTCATGGGCATCCAGAATTCCCCCTTTTGAAGTCAAATATGAGCTTGAATGGGCACTAAGGTTACTTTTTTAGCATAATTTAGCTGGTGCTCTTATGACACACGTCCATTCATCTCCACAGTTAGCTCCGCCCCCCTCTTTTTTTTATATCTGACAACCTGATTTAAAAATAGACCACCATGGTCAGAAACCTTATTGGAGACATTAGTATATCTTGTAAAAGTTTCAGTAAAACAATTTGACCTCATTAGTATTGTTTAATACCCCCCCACACACACACATATACGTGCATCTTTTTTGTAGTCTAATATAACTTGGTCATCTCATCTAGTTATTCTGTAGAAAATAATTATTTACTTATTCCTCAGACTCCAAATGGTTTTTCATATTTAATTATTTAAAAAGTAAAAGTAGTTAAGTAGTTATTACTTTTCTGAAGGCTCTTACACCTGTAACATTTAAGGATGCTGTTACTCTCACGTTAGTCTTGATAGGCTCATCTGTGTTGGATTAATATGGTACACATAAAAAAATTCTACCATGTTTATTTTCACATTTCTGTCTTTAAAAGATATATCTACAATGCGCTAATTGACCTTTCTTGAATTCTTTTCATAATTCCTGGCATATGGATGAACATTTGCTTATATGTACTGATTTCCTTATTCTGATTTACCTAACCTGGATTTCTGCTTGTTACCTACCTCTTGCTTTCTACTGTTTCCTGTATTAAATATAATTTCTTTATTGCAATGTTTGCCCATCATTTAATTATTTGCCAAGTGCAAAAGTTTGCAAAAGTTTTGTGCTCCCTATTATCAGTGATTCAAGCTCAAGATATTTCAATAGCTCCATACCTGGATGATATCTTGGTTCAAGCTCCATCTTTACCTTTTAGCAATATCTCTCACCAATTAGATTTTTTGTTTCTTCACAATCATGATTGAAGGGTCAACATTCCAAAAAAGCTCTATTACTCCTGAGACCAGCGGAGTCATTTTCTAAAATTCATAATAGACTTGATGACAATGAGACTTTCAATTGACAGATCAAAGAGTGAAATTGCAGTGTTCAAGTCCAAAACTTCAGTATATGCCTATTCAGACATTTGCTTTATGCATGGAGGTTCTGGGTCTGATGAATGAGGCATCAGATGCAATTTATTTTGCTCGAATTCCATATGGATCCCCTTCAGCTGTGTATGCTTCATCTATGGTGCAAGGACTTTAATCAGCTCTCTCACAGGATTCTTTTGGATCCCACAACAAGAAATTCTCTATCCTGGTGGACAGAATCCAGTACATTCCTCTTGGAGCATCTTTTGTTTGTTCAACTTGGACAATAATCACAACAGATGCAAGTCTCTGAGGTTGGGGTGCAGTATGGGGGTCTAGGAGGGCTCAGGGGTTTTGTTCTCCTAAGGAGGCTACCAATAAACATCCTAGAACTCTGAGCTATCTCCAGTGCCCTCCATAGCTGATTTCTTACCTAAGGTTATCTTTTCCGATGCTATCAATCAGGAAATTGTAGCCCCTTGTCTTTGTCCGAATCCCCAAAATTCAAAGGAAAGAATCCTTCATAATTTGGATGCTGTACTTTCAGGCTAAGAAAGATTTCAAACATTCAACTACCTCCTTAAACTTATGTTGCTTGTCCTATATGATTAGTTATCCCTTTATGCAATATATTATTTTGGCCTAATGCCCCATTTTATATCTCTATTGTGATACATTTTATACTTATTTAATTTGTCCAACTCCACCATCATAGCTTCATGGTAAGATCAGTTCTGAAGACACCTGAAAAACAAAAATCTATAATATGCATTATTGGGGAAAGCTGGAAGGAAAGGTGAGAAGCCTTCTGTCTTCATTGGTTTTCTTTCTGCAAGATAAGACTTCAGACAGTTTAAATGAAAATTTTCTTGCATGTGGCATCCCAAAAGTAATCACAATGTATGTATCTGTTATTGGTTTTTAGAAAGATAATGCATTAATTAACTATGCATTCTAAATACTGGCATATTGAAAACTTAATAATGAAAACACTTAAAATTATTAATTGAACTTAAAACTGAAGTACACATTACATGATACAAATGCACGGCAAACAAATATGCTTATAAACAAAAAATAATGATTTAATCTGAGCACTCCAGCTCTGTCAGCTATTTCTTTAGAAACCCAATTTCATCTCTCATTATCCTGTTTTGTTGTTTGAGTTCCCAATAACTTAAGTTGGCCTTATTGCTTATCTCATTTGGTCTCAGCCTCCAATTTTATACTTATTTTCTCCTCTGTTAATATCGCCATTTAAATTCCTATCTCTCCAGTTTCCTGTATTTGATCCTCATCTACTATTCTGATATCCCCAAACATGTTTCCTATTGCCTCTCTCTGATTCCTACCTGTGAATATTCGAATTGTTCTCCTTTGACTGTTTCACTGCAGAAATTGCCTTAATGGTGTATGGGTGATAATTCCACCACTTCTCAGCTCTAGTGAGCATCATTCCTAAGTTTGTTGAGTTTGGATCATACAGCTTTACAAACTCCTGACATTTTCTAGGGAAAGTTTCAAGTACCCTCTGTATGTGAGCTGGTGACCCCCAGACCATTTGGGTCTGTGGCTGGCACAGCACACACCAGAATAAAACTCTTTTTGCTACTTCAAATAGCCCATCTAGAGGTCTCATGGTAATTTCACTAATCTTTTCTTCTAGACTATAAAAATTGAAAAAGGTTTTAACTATTTTCCCAACCTGATCAGATATTCTTGAGTTGAATCCTAATAACCTGTTGGCATAGGGGCCCATGGCATCTTGAAGCAATTCTGTCCATTCCTGCATGATCATATATTTTTTTATGGCTTGTGAAACCAATGTGAAAAGTTATTAAAGCTGTTTGTGGGGATTGTGCCCCACCATTTCGGAAAAATGTCTTTATCTGCTACAGTCATTGGCCTAGTTTGATTTGAAAAACCTGTAGGAACTTTCAGGGTGTTAAAATGCTCAGATATTATTATAGGGGCAATTGGAACAGTACTTGGGTTTTTGGTGGGACCCAGTGGCATATTATCTTGTTTTATTACTTGTGTTGGCTCTTTCCTTTGTGGCAGTAAGTGATCACAATCTGTATTGTTTCCAGAAATAGCACTAATTCTTTTTTCTTATTATTTTCATCTGTAACTCAGTAATTTTATTTGAGTATTCATTTCTGCTGTGTTCTGTTAATTTTCATTGATGTTGTAATTTACCGATCTGTATGGTGTTAGTTAAAGCAGAAAGCTTAATACAATATCTGTCAGACTGTGTTTTATTTAACTTTAATTTCAGATCTTTATTTTGCTCTGTCAAGTCTCCAATAATGTTTGTCAGTCCCCTTATTGTTGAAATCACTGCCTGCCCTATCATACTTTTTCTTTTATTATTATTAATCTTTTTAAGAGTTACTGCCTGTGTTAGTGTCTCTAAAAAACTTTCACACTTGGAGTTTTTAGCTTCTGGGATGAGGAATGGACCATTATATTTATGAATATAATTGTTAAAATAATCACAGATTTCCTGTGAAATATAGTTTTCCCCAGACATTTTAGCAGATAGCCATTAGAACTAAAATAAAATAAAAAAAAATAAAATAAAAAAAAAATATATATATATAAATATACTAGAATCAATATTTTCCTAACCACCAAATGTAATCTGGGGAACAGACTCTGAATAATGTGTCTCTCACAGCATAGTAGTTTTCTTTTTAAAAGATGTTAACACAGGATGTACAAGGTACCATTGAGATGCTAATTTTACACAACAAAGGACATAGCAGTTAGCTAGCATCTAGTTGGGGTAGTAATTAGATCTGTTTATAAGCAGGTCAGCTTTCCAGCAGAGGTGGTAATATAGTTAAATTTTAGTTTTCCTAACCACTGCTCCAATATTTTTATTTTAAATCTGGGGAACAGACTCCAAATAGTGTGTCTCTCACAACATAGTTTGCCAGACTATTTTACCTGCCCTAAATGCAAGGAATTAACATCATATCTATACGGCAATGAAACACCAGACTAAATAGAAGTTAAGCACTTTAGACTTCCTGTAAAGGAGATCATTTTGAACATACGGAGCAGAAATCAAGCATTTAAAAAAACAAACAAAAAAAACAAAAAACATTTGAGTCCTAAAATATAGACCAAACTAAAAATGCAGGCTTAATTATACATCCTTCAGATGTTTTTAGTTTAAACCGTGAAAAATCTTAAAAAATGTTTGTGCTTTTAAAATATTGCTCTAAACTATATTACTTGTAAATTCAAATAGTGTGTCATACACACAAAATAACTTGCCAACCTACCTTCCTGCACCTTCCCCAACAGGAAGGAATTTACATTAACATATGTATAGGGCAAGCTACAGCTCTAGGTGTAATGAATTTACAGAAATGAACCCTTTGTAAAAAAAAATGTGCAAGAAAATGACAATCTTTATAAAATGGACATTATATTCCATTTATAAAGTCAATCACTTTAACCTGACTAGGGCAACTATTAAATAAATGCTGGTCCACTCAGCAAACGACCATTTTCTTTGTAAGAAAACAAAGTACTGTAAAGCTTTTGTTTGTAAAAAAACCCCCATTTAGATGGGACCAAGACAACAAGTAAATGTCATGCGGCCTATCTATCAAGCTCCAAAAGGAGCTTGACGGTCCGTGTTTCTGGCGAGCCTGCAGGCCCGCCAGAAACAGCAGTTATGAAGCAGCGGTCACAAAGACCGCTGCTCCATAACCTGTCTGCCTGCTCTGAGCAGGCGGACAGATATCGCCGGAAATCAACCCAATCGAGTACGATCGGGTTGATTGACACCCCTCTGCTGGCCGCGAGTCTGCAGGGGGCGGCGTTGCACCAGCAGCTCTTGTGAGCTGCTGGTGCAATGTTAAATGCGGAGAGCATATTGCTCTCCGCATTTAGCGAGGTCTGGCGGACCTGATCCGCACTGTCGGATCAGGTCCGCAAGACCTTTCATAAATAGGGGCCCATGTCTCTAAAATCCATTAGATTTTTATAGAAAACGAAATTTGAAAATATTTACTCTCAAAATTTAGGCCAACTAAAAACAAGAAAAATACAAGAGCAACAAAATGCAAGCTACAGACAATGTCTACATCCCAGCAGTAAAAAGAAGAAGTATTTGTATACAAATCTTATACAACAGGTCTGCTGGAGCCAACCATGATGTGTCCTGTTTAAATACTACAAAATAAAAATAACTTTGCTGTAAAACACCAAAAATTACCTTTACTGCACTTAAAACATTTTTTGTAGTAATACACAGTTTTCTTTGACTGAAGCCCAGGACTGAGCTACATTTACCATCACCCGTAAAACTCTATGGAATGGCAAATTTATAAAGCCAATTCCACCTGAAATACAGGTTTCTGAACCATGCATTTTCTTCAGAAAACATTTAAAAAATATATCCTGCAATATTCTAAAATTAAATCAACATATTATCTAATTCCTGCAAAACCTATTGGCATATGGATTTGTCTACAACTTTGTGGCTGCCAAAATGTGGTTATTAGTTTATGAAAGGGTCTCCATTGTTTCCAAAGAGTTTATTACTAATCAATATATGTTAATAATAAGAGAAATATTTACAGGTATATATACACTTCTATTTTATAGCAAAACAGTCCAATTAATTAACACAGGGCAACTCTACTACAACCCCAATTTGTGCAATATTGCCAAAATAATCCTAGGAATATACTTAGCCAAATTCACCAATGTGTCCAACATCAGCCATCATTTTCATCAGGAGATGGAAGAGGGAAGAGGTGTTGGTGTTCCAGTTTTTTATACCCCAATTCAATAGGGAGTGGTTTATCAAATGCGATTCAAAGGCTATTGGGAGTGTCCTTCTTAGACAGACACTAGGCCAAAGAACTACTTGAATATTCAATTTTAAAACCAGCTATGTGAATTGCCAGGGATAAAATCTGTGAGCTATATTTTAATATTCCAGTGATAAAATGTCACCACAGTCCTCGTAAAGGCCAAAAGGCCTCAGCTGTTACTGTAGCTTCTTAGTTAAAGACCCTGATTACCAAAGCTTACTTGGAGACAGGCAAGACCCATCCAAAGTTTATTACAACCCACTCTACAAGATCAGTTTCTACTTCCTGTGCTTTCAAAAATGAGACTTTGGTTGAAAAAAGCAACTTGGTCATCCCTACATACTAAATTTTACTAAAATCTACTATTTGCAACATTGTCTGAAATATTAGTGCTTACCTGTTTTAAAAAAAACAAAAAAACAACCAAGTTTTAGATATGCACTGTTGGGCGTAAAACCCGATGTTGCCTACTTTTAGTCAGATCTAGCGATCACAAATACGGCACCCCATACAAGTTACGCGCATATATTTCACCCTTCGCCCGCAGTTGTTTCTCCCATAAACTAACATAGAACCGGTGTCACCAGTCAGTATCACATCTTCAGCGCAAGGACTTAAGCGCTGAGAATGGAGACTCTGGACCCTATTTAACAAAGTCTGGTGGACCTGATCCGACAGTGCGGATCAGGTCCGTAAGACCTCGCTGAATACGGAGAGCAATACGCACTCCGTATTCAGCATTGCACCAGCAGCTCAGAAGAGCTGCCGGTGCAACACCGCCCCCTGCAGACTCGTGGCTAATGGGCCGCCAGTAGGGGGGTGTCAATCAACCCGATCGTACTCGATCGGGTTGAATTGCTGCAATGTCTGTCTGCCTGCTTCATAACTGCGGAGCTTGTTAAATGGGCCCCTATGAAAGAACCGTAACTCCCTAGAAGCCTTAGCAAACACCTAACGCAATATCTGCCATCCCCCCCACGCACTAACTAATAAAATGTATTTCATTATACACCAAAAAAAATATGGGCTATTTAAATATAGCACCAAAAGAAGATAAAGTTTGTAATTGACATGCAGTAGCAATTTTGCTGCTAAAGCTTGTAAAAATCATGATAAACCTTGGAGGGATTTTACTAACTAAGAATACGTACGTAATACACACAGTTAGACAGCAAGGCTTTTTCACCTCACTCCCTAGCTAGTGTCCTTACAGCCAGCCCCTGTCTGTGTAATTGCTAATGCATGTCAATTACAATCCCCTCACCTAGCACCCTTTCTCTCCCTGACTGCTCAACAGCATTCTGTAGATACAAGCTGAATATTTCACAAACAGCTCTGTGAAATATGATCCTGTGATATTTTACAGAGCTGTTGGGAAATATTCAGAGTGAGGACAGAGGCTGGATCGGTTGAAACCTTCAGTAGGCAGATCCGCTACTAACATTTTATACAATTTATATTTCATAGAGCTATGAGTGTGTTTGTTCATGTCAGGTGCCATAAACACTGAGGAGTAAAGGGGGGTAAGATTCTACCACATTTTTACGGAGCAGGAGAACCTAAGCGTGACTGCTAGAGTGTAAAAGGTTTTAGGTTAGACAGTGGGGATATAACTCATGTTTACCTTTTACACTTTCTAACAAGTCCGATGTCTGCAGTCTCTAATTAAGCATTGAGCAGCTGAGATTTCACATTTTTATGCTGCTTTGGGAGTGTTTGTAATGCTTCACATACACACCTCAAAACCTAACTTTACCCCAAAAAATGTACTCACCATTACAGAAGTCCGGACATCCATCTTCTTCCAGTCTGAGAAAATTCTTCATAAAGGCGGCGAAAGGACTTCTTCCAGCACGGCACCATCTTCCATCTTCATCCCGGTGGCGTGGAGGTGAAGCGGCACGGTCATCTGACGTGGAGGACCTCTTCATGCGATTGTCCGCCGCACACTAAAGATTGAATGCAAGGTACCCCTTTTATATTGGGGCCCCTTGCATTCCTATTGGTTGAAAATTTCAAATCAGCCAATAGGATGAGAGCTTCTTACATCCTATTGGTACCTTGCATTCAATCTTCAGTGTACGGCGGACGATCGCATGAAGAGGACCTCCACGTCGGAATATTTTTTTTATTTTGGATATTGTAGTTGTTTTTTGTAATCTTACCTTTTTTTATTTTTTGTAATATTAACTTTTTTATTTTTATGTAATCTTAGGTCTTTTATTTTTATTGAATCTTTTTTTTTGTGGTCATTTTTAAATAATTTTTAAGTCTTTTTTTATTTTATGTAATCGTATTTTAATAGGGTTAAATTAGGGGGTGTTAGGTTAGGGGGTTTAGTTATTAGATTAATACATTGCATTGTGGGGGGTTGGTGGTTTAGGTGTTAATAGGTTAATTATGTAGTTTGCATTGCAGGGGGTTGGCGATTTAGGGGTTAATAATATTTATTAGTAGTTGCGATGTGGGGGGATGGTGGATTAGGGGTTAATAATATTTAGTAGTAGTTGTGATGTGGGGGCATGGTTAATTAGGGGTTAATAATATTTATTAGTGGTTGCAATGTGGGGGGATGGCAGATTAGGGGTTAATATTTAGTAGTGGTTTATTTATTTCATGATTCAGTTAGAGAATACAATTCTAAACAACTTTCCAATTTACTTCTATTATCTAATTTGCTTCATGCTCTTGATATCCTTTGTTGAATAAACACTACTGGGAGCTACAGTAGTTAATGCTCTGGCTGAACCAATAACATGAAGCAAATATGTGCAGCCACCAATCAATAGTACCTGACCCTACCTGAGTATCCTCTTCCACAAAGGATAGCAAGAGAACAAAACAAATTAGGTAAATTGGAAAGTGGTTTAAAATAACATGCTCTATCTGAATCACGAATTTAAAAAATGGGGGTTTCATGTCTCTTTAAGTAATAGACCATGATATAAGAATTCCAGATTCCATTTGCCTCTTAAAGGGATATGAAACCCACATTTTTTATTTCATGATTCAAATAGAGCATGCAATTTTAAGCAACTTTCTAACTTACTCCTATTATGTTTTTTTTCTTCCTTCTGTTGGTATCTTTATTTGAAAAGCAGTAATGTAAGCTTAGGAGCCAGCCCATTTTAATTTCAGCACCTGGGTAGCGCTTTAACTGTTCCTCTAATATGTAGTCTGAGTTTCTTAGAGGATACAGAATCTGTTTTTGGTATCTGTGGGTTGGATAAGGATGGAGGGTTCCTATTTACTCATAAAATGAGTTGTTCTCATCTTAATATCACCTAGAACAAAGATGGACTAATACAACTTCTTATCGAATATGATAACAGACAGGCCACACCAGTTGAAGCATCAGGAGAGGTGTCTGCAGCTGTGGGCAGTGATTCATCAAGATCTGGGGATTTATTGGACTGTTATTTGCAAACTGTTCTGAAACATATGGGCTCAGTGGATGCAAGTTTGCGCATGGAACTGATTACAAAATTTTATGAGAGACAGGCGGCTGTGGAAGCAGCTGAGAGACAGGCGGCTGCGGAAACAGCTGAGAGACAAGCGGCTAGGGAAGCTGAGAGAGAGTCTCTGGCAGCTGAGAGACAGGTTGCTGAATGACAGGCTGAGAGAGAGTATCAGCTACAGCTTGTACGGTTGGAGAGAGGGATGGTCTCACCTGTTGTTAGTGAACCTAGAGACCCACTTGTTCCCAGAGTGCGTGCAGAGAATTTTTCCACTTTGGAGAAAGATGGCCATGTGGATTTATTCCTGCGTAGCTTTGAGAAAGTTTGCAGATAGTTCCAGCTGCCAAGGGAGCAGTGGGCCAAGTAACTTACCCCTGGCCTGAAGGGTCCTGCACTGGAGGCTTTTGCTGAACTACCCCCAGAATTTGATCAGGACTTTGATTCGATCAAAGCTGCACTACAGAGGAGATATAATCTTACTCCTGAGGTGTACAGGAAGAAATTCCATTCTCTGCAGAAAGGTTTGTCAGAGAGCTATACTCCAGCTGTTGGAAACATGATGACAGCCTTTAAACAGTGGGTCAGAGGGCTAAAGGTTGCCACTATGGAGGAGCTGGAAGAGCTGATTGTGAAGGAGCAATTTTTGCAGCTGTGCCCAGCAGAAGTTCAAGAATGGGTTTTGGATCATAAACCCATAACAGTATTGGAAGCTGGTGGGCTGGCTGATTTTTACATAGCTAACAGGTCACCAGGGAATGGGAGAAAATCCATTGCTAAGGGGGGATCCACCTGGAAAGGAGCTGCTGCACGACCCCCCTTCACAAAACCTGCTGTGGCTTTGTCTAGTGTGTTTGCTCTATCTGGGAAAGGAGGGGGTGAGTGCTGCACCTGGGCAGGGGGATACCCACAGGTGTTTTGCTTGCAACAAAGTGGGCCACATCAGCTCCACTTGCCAAGAGAAGATTAACTTGGAGCAATTAGCTGGAGGGGGTAATCCCTCAGAAGTACCAGCATCTGTTTTTTTGTTACACATCCAGAGGAAAGCAACCAGGAGAACATGCAACCTGTGCTCGTTGGAACTAAGGTAACACTTGGGCTTTGGGACACAGGCGCAGCAGTGACTCTAAGGACATTATTCCTAGCAGGACTGTAGCAGTAAAAAGGGATTGGGGGAATGAATCTTGCAGTGCCTATGGCACGGGTATATCTTGATTGGGGAGTGGGGAGAGGTTTAAGAAATGTGGGGGTATCTGAAAATATTCCTAATGATGTTTTACTGGGTACTGATCTGGGTAGATTGTTATCTCTTTATGTGCCTGACAATGCTACATGTGACCTAGGGACATTAGTTGTACACACTTCTGTGAAAAGGGCTGTGTGTGAAAATGCTCAGAGACAGTATGACCAGGAGGGAGGACAGAGTGCATGTGTGCAAAGTGCTGTGCCTGAACTGGGGGTGTCTGTGCTGAGATGTGAACCTGTAAGAGGAGAGACTGACTGGGGAGAATGACGGATAGATGATGTGTGTCTTCCTGTAAATAAACCAGCAGTATCTGCGGAATTAAAGTTAACTGTACAGGGAGAAACTGTCTGTGAGAGGAGGCAGATGAGTGGTGAGTGTCTGTCTGTGATGGAATCAGTGTATTCTATAGACGGAGGTGCGATTGACATGGGAGAGAATTACTGGGTGACTGGGCCGCTGGATGATTTGTGCCAGTCTGTGCCAGAACCAATTGAGTACCATGTGGAAAGACAGGATATATGGGATAAATGGCAGAAGAAGATGTGCTTGTCTGCACCAGTGTCAGAAAGATCCCAAATTCTGTGTGAGGATGTGGATTGGCAGACTGACTGTGAGAGAGTGCAGGGGGAAAAGGTAGCCCACTCTATGATAGAAGCAGCAGAGCCACAGATTTCAGAGTGTGTGGGGGAGGAAGGTACAGGATACTCTTGGAGGGACCCCCAGAGTGAGGGTGAAAGATTGTGGGTGACAGAGACCCCAGTAACCTCAGACGTGACCTATAAACAGACTGCACAGACTAGGGGACAGAGACTGACACAGACTGCAGACACAGGGGGGAGGAGTACAGAGAAGTATATTTACACAGCCCCACAGTGCCATTCAACAGATACACTGATAGGTGTGCAGAATCAGAGTCCCCAGCAGGGCCAGCAGCTAAGTCCCACAATGGAATACAGGGGGGCCGTTAGTCAACCTCCTACCAACCATAACAGAGTGCAGGAGTATAGGAATTCTACTCCAGTGGGAGGGCAAGAGCCCTGCGTAGTTAAGCAGCAACTGATAGCACACAGTATGTTCAGAGAGCACAAAATATGTAGCAAGACCCTAGGCTCCACGGACACCTCTGTAACAGGGGCTGATGTGTTATTCAGGGATAAGATGCAAGCCTTATTGGGGAAGGTACCTGCAAAACCCAGAGATGCTAATGCCATATCCCTACAAAAACAGTTGCAGGATTTTACTGCCAGAGAGGGAGTGTATGAAATGGGCCAAAATGTTCTTGTACTAACACCCATTAGGCAGAACAAACTACAGGCTGCATGGGAGGGTCCCTGCAATATATTAAATCAGCTGGGTACAATGAATAGTGTGTCATTTTTAAATGGAGGGCATCTTGATGGCAAAACTGCTATGTGCAATTTGTTTGGCAATGGTGTTATCAATGCAAGGGGAAGCTTCCTTTGATATGCATCGGGAGTGGCTTGTAGCCACCCCCTTTTGCGTCTCTTATTGGGGGAGGTGTCACGAATACCTCAGGATTTAGCTGCTAAGGGGTTAATTCTGTTTAGCCTGTGAGCTAAAAAACAGATTTGTTTTTCAAAAAGAACTGTGTGTTTGTGTTTTCTTTGATGTGCCAGAACCCCAAATAAATAGTTTCTAAGACCCCTTCCACCACATGTTAGTCAACCTGTCAGCTCCAGAGATACACCACCATGCTTTTTCCCCATATCCTGATGAGGTCAATAAAAGGACATTGGTCTAATGTATATATGTGTTTAACCCCTTAACGACCGAGGACGTGCAGGGCACGTCCTCAAAAAAAAGGCAGTTAACGTCTGAGGACTTACCCTGCACGTCCTCGGTGTGGAAAGCAACTGGAAGCGATCCTGCTCGCTTCCAGCTGCTTTCCGGTTATTGCAGTGATGCCTCGATATGGTGGCATCCTGCAATAACCTTTGGTAGCCATCCGATGCAGAGAGAGCCACTCTGTGGCCCTCTCTGCACCAGAGATCGGTGGCTTTCCTCGTTGGTGGGTGGGAGCAGACTTGGGAGGCGGGTGGCGGCCATCGATGGCCCTGGTCATTTTTTTATTTTGGATATTGTAGTTGTTTTTTGTAATCTTACCTTTTTTATTTTTTGTAATATTAACTTTTTTATTTTTATGTAATCTTAGGTCTTTTATTTTTATTGAATCTTTTTTTTTGTGGTCATTTTTAAATAATTTTTAAGTCTTTTTTTATTTTATGTAATCGTATTTTAATAGGGTTAAATTAGGGGGTGTTAGGTTAGGGGGTTTAGTTATTAGATTAATACATTGCATTGTGGGGGGTTGGTGGTTTAGGTGTTAATAGGTTAATTATGTAGTTTGCATTGCAGGGGGTTGGCGATTTAGGGGTTAATAATATTTATTAGTAGTTGCGATGTGGGGGGATGGTGGATTAGGGGTTAATAATATTTAGTAGTAGTTGTGATGTGGGGGCATGGTTAATTAGGGGTTAATAATATTTATTAGTGGTTGCAATGTGGGGGGATGGCAGATTAGGGGTTAATATTTAGTAGTGGTTTATTTATTTCATGATTCAGTTAGAGAATACAATTCTAAACAACTTTCCAATTTACTTCTATTATCTAATTTGCTTCATGCTCTTGATATCCTTTGTTGAATAAACACTACTGGGAGCTACAGTAGTTAATGCTCTGGCTGAACCAATAACATGAAGCAAATATGTGCAGCCACCAATCAATAGCACCTGACCCTACCTGAGTATCCTCTTCCACAAAGGATAGCAAGAGAACAAAACAAATTAGGTAAATTGGAAAGTGGTTTAAAATAACATGCTCTATCTGAATCACGAATTTAAAAAATGGGGGTTTCATGTCTCTTTAAGTAATAGACCATGATATAAGAATTCCAGATTCCATTTGCCTCTTAAAGGGATATGAAACCCACATTTTTTATTTCATGATTCAAATAGAGCATGCAATTTTAAGCAACTTTCTAACTTACTCCTATTATGTTTTTTTTCTTCCTTCTGTTGGTATCTTTATTTGAAAAGCAGTAATGTAAGCTTAGGAGCCAGCCCATTTTAATTTCAGCACCTGGGTAGCGCTTTAACTGTTCCTCTAATATGTAGTCTGAGTTTCTTAGAGGATACAGAATCTGTTTTTGGTATCTGTGGGTTGGATAAGGATGGAGGGTTCCTATTTACTCATAAAATTAGTTGTTCTCATCTTAATATCACCTAGAACAAAGATGGACTAATACAACTTCTTATCGAATATGATAACAGACAGGCCACACCAGTTGAAGCATCAGGAGAGGTGTCTGCAGATGTGGGCAGTGATTCATCAAGATCTGGGGATTTATTGGACTGTTATTTGCAAACTGTTCTGAAACATATGGGCTCAGTGGATGCAAGTTTGCGCATGGAACTGATTACAAAATTTTATGAGAGACAGGCGGCTGTGGAAGCAGCTGAGAGACAGGCGGCTGCGGAAACAGCTGAGAGACAAGCGGCTAGGGAAGCTGAGAGAGAGTCTCTGGCAGCTGAGAGACAGGTTGCTGAATGACAGGCTGAGAGAGAGTATCAGCTACAGCTTGTACGGTTGGAGAGAGGGATGGTCTCACCTGTTGTTAGTGAACCTAGAGACCCACTTGTTCCCAGAGTGCGTGCAGAGAATTTTTCCACTTTGGAGAAAGATGGCCATGTGGATTTATTCCTGCGTAGCTTTGAGAAAGTTTGCAGATAGTTCCAGCTGCCAAGGGAGCAGTGGGCCAAGTAACTTACCCCTGGCCTGAAGGGTCCTGCACTGGAGGCTTTTGCTGAACTACCCCCAGAATTTGATCAGGACTTTGATTCGATCAAAGCTGCACTACAGAGGAGATATAATCTTACTCCTGAGGTGCACAGGAAGAAATTCCATTCTCTGCAGAAAGGTTTGTCAGAGAGCTATACTGCAGCTGTTGGAAACATGATGACAGCCTTTAAACAGTGGGTCAGAGGGCTAAAGGTTGCCACTATGGAGGAGCTGGAAGAGCTGATGGTGAAGGAGCAATTTTTGCAGCTGTGCCCAGCAGAAGTTCAAGAATGGGTTTTGGATCATAAACCCATAACAGTATTGGAAGCTGGTGGGCTGGCTGATTTTTACATAGCTAACAGGTCACCAGGGAATGGGAGAAAATCCATTGCTAAGGGGGGATCCACCTGGAAAGGAGCTGCTGCACGACCCCCCTTCACAAAACCTGCTGTGGCTTTGTCTAGTGTGTTTGCTCTATCTGGGAAAGGAGGGGGTGAGTGCTGCACCTGGGCAGGGGGATACCCACAGGTGTTTTGCTTGCAACAAAGTGGGCCACATCAGCTCCACTTGCCAAGAGAAGATTAACTTGGAGCAATTAGCTGGGGGGGGTAATCCCTCAGAAGTACCAGCATCTGTTTTTTTGTTACACATCCAGAGGAAAGCAACCAGGAGAACATGCAACCTGTGCTCGTTGGAACTAAGGTAACACTTGGGCTTCGGGACACAGGCGCAGCAGTGACTCTAAGGACATTATTCCTAGCAGGACTGTAGCAGTTAAAGGGATTGGGGGAATGAATCTTGCAGTGCCTATGGCACGGGTATATCTTGATTGGGGAGTGGGGAGAGGTTTAAGAAATGTGGGGGTATCTGAAAATATTCCTAATGATGTTTTACTGGGTACTGATCTGGGTAGATTGTTATCTCTTTATGTGCCTGACAATGCTACATGTGACCTAGGGACATTAGTTGTACACACTTCTGTGAAAAGGGCTGTGTGTGAAAATGCTCAGAGACAGTATGACCAGGAGGGAGGACAGAGTGCATGTGTGCAAAGTGCTGTGCCTGAACTGGGGGTGTCTGTGCTGAGATGTGAACCTGTAAGAGGAGAGACTGACTGGGGAGAATGACGGATAGATGATGTGTGTCTTCCTGTAAATAAACCAGCAGTATCTGCGGAATTAAAGTTAACTGTACAGGGAGAAACTGTCTGTGAGAGGAGGCAGATGAGTGGTGAGTGTCTGTCTGTGATGGAATCAGTGTATTCTATAGACGGAGGTGCGATTGACATGGGAGAGAATTACTGGGTGACTGGGCCGCTGGATGATTTGTGCCAGTCTGTGCCAGAACCAATTGAGTACCATGTGGAAAGACAGGATATATGGGATAAATGGCAGAAGAAGATGTGCTTGTCTGCACCAGTGTCAGAAAGATCCCAAATTCTGTGTGAGGATATGGATTGGCAGACTGACTGTGAGAGAGTGCAGGGGGAAAAGGTAGCCCACTCTATGATAGAAGCAGCAGAGCCACAGATTTCAGAGTGTGTGGGGGAGGAAGGTACAGGATACTCTTGGAGGGACCCCCAGAGTGAGGGTGAAAAGATTGTGGGTGACAGAGACCCCAGTAACCTACCTGCGTAGTTAAGCAGCAACTGATAGCACACAGTATGTTCAGAGAGCACAAAATATGTAGCAAGACCCTAGGCTCCACGGACACCTCTGTAACAGGGGCTGATGTGTTATTCAGGGATAAGATGCAAGCCTTATTGGGGAAGGTACCTGCAAAACCCAGAGATGCTAATGCCATATCCCTACAAAAACAGTTGCAGGATTTTACTGCCAGAGAGGGAGTGTATGAAATGGGCCAAAATGTTCTTGTACTAACACCCATTAGGCAGAACAAACTACAGGCTGCATGGGAGGGTCCCTGCAATATATTAAATCAGCTGGGTACAATGAATAGTGTGTCATTTTTAAATGGAGGGCATCTTGATGGCAAAACTGCTATGTGCAATTTGTTTGGCAATGGTGTTATCAATGCAAGGGGAAGCTTCCTTTGATATGCATTGGGAGTGGCTTGTAGCCACCCCCTTTTGCGTCTCTTATTGGGGGAGGTGTCACGAATACCTCAGGATTTAGCTGCTAAGGGGTTAATTCTGTTTAGCCTGTGAGCTAAAAAACAGATTTGTTTTTCAAAAAGAACTGTGTGTTTGTGTTTTCTTTGATGTGCCAGAACCCCAAATAAATAGTTTCTAAGACCCCTTCCACCACATGTTAGTCAACCTGTCAGCTCCAGAGATACACCACCATGCTTTTTCCCCATATCCTGATGAGGTCAATAAAAGGACATTGGTCTAATGTATATATGTGTTTAACCCCTTAACGACCGAGGACGTGCAGGGTACGTCCTCAAAAAAAAGGCAGTTAACGTCTGAGGACTTACCCTGCACGTCCTCGGTGTGGAAAGCAACTGGAAGCGATCCTGCTCACTTCCAGCTGCTTTCCGGTTATTGCAGTGATGCCTCGATATGGTGGCATCCTGCAATAACCTTTGGTAGCCATCCGATGCAGAGAGAGCCACTCTGTGGCCCTCTCTGCACCAGAGATCGGTGGCTTTCCTCGTTGGTGGGTGGGAGCAGACTTGGGAGGCGGGTGGCGGCCATCGATGGCCCTGGTCATGTGGAGGGGGTAGGACCGTGGGCATGGATGACCGGGGGTGCGCACGGACGCACGCTCGTGCACGGGAGGGTGGGCGCATGCACGGGGAGGGAGTGGGTGGGAACCGCTACACTACAGAAAAAGCTGTTATACCTTTTTTTAAAAAAAGGCAATATATGTAAAAAAAACCCCGATCAGTGAGGTGGTGGGGGTTTGTCTGTGGAGGGGAGGGGGGAAAGCTACACTACAGAAAAAAAACAAACAAACAAAAAAGTACCCAAGATGGCCCCCAATAAGGCAGATGGGGAGGGTTAGAGAGCTGTTTTGGGGGGGGATCAGGGAGGTTGGGGGCTTAGGGGGATGCTACACTGCAGCATATGTAAATATGCTAAGAAAAAATAAAAAAAAAATACAATTTTTTTATTTTAGTACTGGCAGACTTTCTGCCAGTACTTAAGATGGTGTGGATAATTGTGGGGTGGGGGAGGGAAGGGAGCTGTTTTTGAGGGATCAGGGGGTCTGATGTGTCAGGTGGGAGGCTGATCTCTACACTAAAGCTAAAAGTAACCCTGCAAGCTCCCTACAAACGACCTAATTAACCCCTTCACTGCTAGCCATAATACACGTGTGATGCGCAGCAGCATTTAGCGGCTTTCTAATTACCAGAAAGCAATGCCAAAGTCATATATGTCTGCTATTTCTGAACAAAGGGGATCCCAGAGAAGCATTTACAACCATTTGTGCCATAATTGCACAAGCTGTTTGTAAATAATTTCAGTGAGAAACCTAAAATTGCGAAAAATATAACTTTTTTTTTTAATTTGATCGCATTTGGCGGTGAAATGGTGGCATGAAATATACCAAAATGGGCCTAGATCAATACTTTGGGTTGTCTACTACACTACACTAAAGCTAAAATTAACCATACAAGTTCACTACAAGCTCCCTAATTAACCCCTGCACTGCTGGGCATAATACACGTGTGGTGCGCAGCGGCATTTAGCGGCCTTCTAATTACCAAAAAGCAATGCCAAAGCCATATATGTCTGCTATTTCTGAACAAAGGGGATCCCAGAGAAGCATTTACAACCATTTGTGCCATAATTGCACAAGCTGTTTGTAAATGATTTCAGTGAGAAACCTAAAATTTTAAAATTTTACGTTTTTTTTTATTTTGATCGCGTTTGGCTGTGAAATGGTGGCATGAAATATACCAAAATGGGCCTAGATCAATACTTGGGGTTGTCTACTACCCTACACTAAAGCTAAAATTACCCCAAAAAGCTCCCTACATGCTCCCTAATTAACCCCTTCACTGTTGGGCATAATACACGTGTGGTGCACAGTGGCATTTAGCGGCCTTCTAATTACCAAAAAGCAACGCCAAAGCCATATATGTCTGCTATTTCTGAACTTGTGGTGCACAGTGGCATTTAGCGGCCTTCTAATTACCAAAAAGCAACGCCAAAGCCATATATGTCTGCTATTTCTGAACAAAGGGGATCCCAGAGAAGAATTTACAACCATTTATGCCATAATTGCACAAGCTAAGTGGGAAACCGAAAGTTTGTGAAAAAATTTGTGAAAAAGTGAACGATTTTTTGTATTTGATCACATTTGGCTGTGAAATGGTGGCATGAAATATACCAAAATTGGCCTAGATCAATACTTTGGGATGTCTTCTAAAAAAAATATATACATGTCAATGGATATTCAGGGATTCCTGAAAGATATCAGTGTTACAATGTAACTAGCGCTAATTTTGAAAAAAAGTGGTTTGGAAATAGCAAAGTGCTACTTGTATTTATGGCCCTATAACTTGCAAAAAAGCATAGAACATGTAAACATTGGGTATTTCTAAACTCAGGACAAAAATTAGAAACTATTTAGCATGGTTTGTTTTGGTGGTTGTAGATGTGTAACAGATTTTGGGGGTCAAAGTTAAAAAAAAGTGTGGTTTTTCCATTTTTTCTCCATATTTTTTATATATTTTTTTATAGTAAATTATAAGATATGATGAAAAAAATGGTATCTTTAGAAAGTCCATTTAATGGCAAGAAAAACGGTATATAATATGTGTGGGTACAGTAAATGAGTAAGAGGAAAATTACAGCTAAAAACAAACACCGCAAAAATGTAAAAATAGACTTGGTCCCAAACGGACAGAAAATGGAAAAGTGCTGTGGTCATTAAGGGGTTAAAGTATATTAGGACATAAAATGAAGGGAAATATAACAACTCTGTCATACTTGGTATCAGATTAATTCTCCCAATGAAACTAAGAAATTGCCGGTCAGTATATATGAAAATAGATTTACCTAGCAGAAATTATAATGGGTTCTATAATTTCAGGCAAAGACTTAGTTTATTGAAGGTCATAAAGACAGGGGGGTTTCTTAGCCCACCCAGGAGGGTATGGTCAGGCAATTTGATCTCTGGAAAATAAGTATAAGAATTTTGTTTTTAACTATAAGATTGTCATTCTTATAAGGGAGGCTGTGACAACACAGAGTAAGGACCCAATTGCTTCATGCCATCTTTCTGGTAACAGATTCCAAAGACTAGTAAAGTATTCAATCTGTTTTTCTCCTTTTTTATTTTAAAACGGTTTGCTTTGTGTAATTGTATTTGTAAGAACTTTTTATTAATAATGCATTGTGCATAATATTTTTGGCATAATAAATAATTCCTTTATTAAGTGTTGGCCTTTGTCTAATAATTGAACCACGTTACTGAAAGGACTGGAGTATTAGAACTGTATAATTTAGGTTATTCTCTGCTAAATTGTATTCTGAGAGTTAATGTGTAAGTCTGGGTTTTTCCTTAGGATTTTCCCTTTAATAAATCATAAGTGGTGGCAGCATAGTTAGTTTAGTGTGGGTGGCATTAAAGGTGAGTTTTGGGCATTTCTTTTAAGTCTAGTACAGACTAGAGAGTGTTGTTAACCCTTGCACCCACTGAACTAAATCACAAGCTGGCCTGCTGTGGCTAGATTGTGACATATTAGTGAGAGTAGAAGGGGTCTGATAACCCTTTCTGTGCCAAATAAGTGACTGGCACAGGGTTGAATAATTAGAATGAGTATAGGTGGGGGTAGGGCAGAGTATACAATAAACAGGAAGTCAGTATTATTTAGGCAAATAGCCAAAAAGTATGTATTATATTAATATAACTGCCTAGACTCCCTGCCACAGATTGTGAGTTAAAGAGACAGAGAACAACTAACTAGTAATTGTAAAAAGGCTTACAAAGAGTAATAGGTAACTCAAATCTGTGTGCAAATAGATTTCCAGTTCATCTGGGGTGTAGTGTTTTTAATTTTCAGCCCTTGCTAATGTATGTGTGGTTTAGTAAACTATAATTCAATAAATTTTAGTGTATGAATGTTTTTTATCCGTTTGACTGATATAGGGCTTTGCTCACAATCTATTTGCACACAGATTTGAGTTACCTATTACTCTTTGTAAGCCTTTTTACAATTACTAGTTGTGCAGGGTTGGATAACCCTGGTCGTCACAGTAATACAGGGAGTGCAGAATTATTAGGCAAGTTGTATTTTTGAGGATTCATTTTATTATTGAACAACAACCATGTTCTCAATGAACCCAAAAACTCATTAATATCAAAGCTGAATAGTTTTGGAAGTAGTTTTTAGTTTGTTTTTAGTTATAGCTATTTTAGGGGGATATCTGTGTGTGCAGGTGACTATTACTGTGCATAATTATTAGGCAACTTAACAAAAAACAAATATATACCCATTTCTATTATTTATTTTTACCAGTGAAACCAATATACCATCTCAACATTTACAAATATACATTTCTGACATTCAAAAACAAAACAAAAACAAATCAGTGACCAATATAGCCACCTTTCTTTGCAAGGACACTCAAAAGCCTGCCATCCATGGATTCTGTCAGTGTTTTGATCTGTTCACCATCAACATTGCGTGCAGCAGCAACCACAGCCTCCCAGACACTGTTCAGAGAGGTGTACTGTTTTCCCTCCTTGTAAATCTCACATTTGATGATGGACCACAGGTTCTCAATGGGGTTCAGATCAGGTGAACAAGGAGGCCATGTCATTAGATTTTCTTCTTTTATACCCTTTCTTGCCAGCCACGCTGTGGAGTACTTGGACGCGTGTGATGGAGCATTGTCCTGCATGAAAATCATGTTTTTCTTGAAGGATGCAGACTTCTTCCTGTACCACTGCTTGAAGAAGGTGTCTTCCAGAAACTGGCAGTAGGTCTGGGAGTTGAGCTTGACTCCATCCTCAACCCGAAAAGGCGCCTCAAGCTCATCTTTGATGATACCAGCCCAAACCAGTACTCCACCTCCACCTTGCTGGCGTCTGAGTCGGACTGGAGCTCTCTGCCCTTTACCAATCCAGCCACGGGCCCATCCATCTGGCCCATCAAAACTCACTCTCATTTCATCAGTCCATAAAACCTTAGAAAAATCAGTCTTGAGATATTTCTTGGCCCAGTCTTGACGTTTCAGCTTGTGTGTCTTTTTCAGTGGTGGTCGTCTTTCAGCCTTTCTTACCTTGGCCATGTCTCTGAGTATTGCACACCTTGTGCTTTTGGGCACTCCAGTGATGTTGCAGCTCTGAAATATGGCCAAACTGGTGGCAAGTGGCATCTTGGCAGCTGCACGCTTGACTTTTCTCAGTTCATGGGCAGTTATTTTACGCCTTGGTTTTTCCACACGCTTCTTGCGACCCTGTTGACTATTTTGAATGAAACGCTTGATTGTTCGATGATCACGCTTCAGAAGCTTTGCAATTTTAAGAGTGCTGCATCCCTCTGCAAGATATCTCACTATTTTTGACTTTTCTGAGCCTGTCAAGTCCTTCTTTTGACCCATTTTGCCAAAGGAAAGGAAGTTGCCTAATAATTATGCACACCTGATATAGGGTGTTGATGTCATTAGACCACACCCCTTCTCATTACAGAGATGCACATCACCTAATATGCTTAATTGGTAGTAGGCTTTCGAGCCTATACAGCTTGGAGTAAGACAACATGCATATAGAGGATGATGTGGTCAAAATACTCATTTGCCTAATAATTCTGCACTCCCTGTAGTCTTGGATGGCATTCCCTTAAGTCTATTGAAAGTCAAATTTTATGGAAAAAAATTATAAAATGCTTTGTGTTTTGGGGAAAAAAAACATGTGTCTGCAGTTTTTCTTATATATAGTTCTATGTATTATAAATGGGATGAAGAAGCTACTATTCAGCGCTTTCACTTGACGTTATATAAGTCATAACAGTGTGTCAATTTTCCGTGGATTTTTAATTTCCCATTGGCTGCTTATTTCATTTTGTGATGGTCTACACAAAGCCAAAAAATTGGCAATACATAAATATTTGCACATTTACCCAATCCTCACATACGAAATCCAGAAATAATGACTATAGTCTGCTCCTTAAATTGGTTATAGATTTTCTGCCCATTTGTGTAGACAATTCTTTGCTTTCAAAACAATTTATTCTCTTTTTCTCAATTATTCAATTATTAAAAAGCTGTATCAAATAATTATCATTACTAGTAATATACACAATTGAGTAGGTTACATTTAAATAGTATACAGGACCGAAATACAATGTCTCCAAGTTCAAGCTGTTTTCTGCTTTGATTAACCCATATGTGTAGTAGCAGATATCAGTTTAAGATGATGTGAAATTCTTGCCCCTATAAATCATATGTATTTTAAGTGTAATCTAACTATACCAAAAGTTCTGTATACTGTTTTACATTTTTATTTTTCCACGGAGAACATGGGCCTAACTGTATTCCTGGTTAAAGTTACAATGTTCAAAACATTTAGGGCTAGATTATAAGTGGAACGATAACTACCGATTGCCCTAAAGTGATAATTGTGCTAGTGGCAAACCCTTTGTGTGAGTCGGGTTGTGCTGATATTATAAGTTGAAAGTTAAAATTTTTTGTTCTAGCGCTAACCCAACTTGCAAAAAACCGCTAGCAAAATAATCAAAAAAGTAAAAAAAAAACGAACACCGTAATTGCGTGCTAACCCCGATCACTATAAGCCCCTACTGTAATAACCCCTAAACCGCCACATAGCCCACCTCAAACTTCCCATTACATTATTAACCCCTAAACCTCCATCCCCCCACATTACAAACTACTTAAATAAACTATTAACTCCTAAACTGACACCCCCCACATTGCAAACACTAAATTACACTATTAACCCCTAAACCTCCGTCCCCCCCCCACACCTAACCCAAATTAAAATACCCAAATCTTACAAAATAGATACCTTAAAAAATAACTTTAAAAAACAAACAAACAAAACTTGCATTAATAAAAAAAAAAAAAATAACATTACTAAAAAAAACCCTAACATTACAAAAAATAACAGAAAGCAAAAAAAGTAATTACCGAAAACAATAAAATAATTAATCATATTATAATTCCCCTTAAAAAAAACACCCCTATAGTTACTATAGTACTTTGCGATGTGGGGGTGGAGTTTTAGGGGTTAATAGTTTATTTAGGCACTTTGCAATGTGGGGGATGGCGGTTTAGTATTTAATAGTTTATTTAGGTAGTTTGAAATGCGTGGGGTGGCGATTTAGGGGTTAATAGTGTGTTTAGTGTAACTATTAAAGTTGCGTAAAAAGTTTGAGCTGTAAATTTGATTGCGCTTGCACAATTGCATTTACTTTCATTTTGTAATACAAGCGCTACTTAGTGCTTTACGCTCCCCATAGAAAATATGGGGAGCGATTAATAGCGATCCACTTGTAATTTAGCCCTAAATGATTTGTAATTACTACTATACTACAGTTTTGGCTTCCATGCTGCTTGTAATATTTATGTTACATATCATGGAAGTTGTCAGTCTTGCATGGACAGAAACACTTCCATGTGTTACTGCAACAAGGTAATCCATTTATTGTTTTCTTTCTTTACTGCTGGCTTAATTTTATTTAATTTTTTTAAAGAATATCTTTCTAGTTCTTCCGAGGCCACCTCCTCCTTTTTTCTTTTTTCTCAATAGACACAATGAGCTTCACTTCACATCCCATGCTGGGCCGGACTTTTAGCCGATGGACATTTGGCCGATGGACATTTGGCAGACGGACATTTGGCCGACACACAAGTGGCTGTCAGATAACAGTCCGGCCACGAGATAGATAGATAGATTTGATAGATAGATAGATACATAGATTAGATAGATTAATAGATATGATAGATAAATTTGATAGATTCGATAGATAGATTTGATAGATAGATAAATAGATAGATTCGATACATAGATAATTTCCCAGACAGAGTAAATTACAAGACGTGCGGTTCGGGACCCATGGTAAGGTTCCCAGATGCAGTTGCGGCGCCCGAGGCTCTGATTAGAACAAAGCACTCTGGAGCGTATCTGCCCTCAGCCGAAATCGGAACATTCTTCGGCATTCTGTCTGTCGGCCAAATGTCCGTCTGACAGAAGGCTGTCTGCCAAATGTCAGTCTGCATTTTGTCAGAGCTCCCATCCCATGATGTCATGATATATACAATGCTTGGTAAAGATTCACCAGACAATAGTGGACGTTACCAGGATACTGGAAAATTATATGAATACTGTAGAAAAATACCAGCACTCGATTATTTAAAAAAAAAGAAAGGCTAATGTAATATGTGCAATCAGTTTAAATATTTCCACCATATAGCATGTTAAAAAGAAAGTCTCAATTGAAAGTCTCTGATATTATATTTTGTTTGATCAGTTTGACAGGAGGGATGTAGCCACGTAGACAATAATTAGTATAGCTTATGACTAGTTACAATAATTATGAATCCTAACCTGAGTTAGGAGAATATTAATCCTTTTTACCCAAATAATTTAAGCTTTAAGTATGAAGTAAGAAAGACTTCTGTTGGACAGATTTGTTGGTAAAGTAGTTCATAATACATGGATTCCTTCACTGAAGGTATGGTATATTTACAATTAGGAGTTATGGTAAGATTAGGATGGAGGTGATAAATGACAAGTCTGGCATATTCAATGAAGAAAAATAATTTATTATTTTTTGTTTTATTTTCAAAGTCAATGGCAGCTGGGTAGATTCAATATGTCGCTTCTCAGTGGCAAATTGACATGAGTCCAAGGTAAACAGATTGGTAACATTAGGAATTGTTGCTGAGATAATAATTATTATTATCAGTTATTTGTAGAGCGCCAACAGATTCCGAGGCACTATAGACATGGGTCTAATATGCAATGTAACAGTTTGTCACGCTCTGCAAAGGGGGTTCGGTGGTAAGGAGATTATGCAAGGTGATGCAGGCTTAGGACTGTCTGGATTACTGAGGGGGCCAGTGGTATATGTTTCTTTGTAGAATTACGCCTTTTAGGCATGGTTTAGTAACAGACAAGCAAGTACGTTTATTGTAATGGAACTGGAGACTTGGAGGCTGGAAACAGGATAGGCAAGCAGGTGTGCCCACACCAGAACTGGAGTCTGAGGTAATGCCCATGATAGGGTCAGTAACAGGAGTGCCCACTGTAAGGCCAGGAATGGAGTGTCAAGGTAGGCCAAAGACAGGAATATCCACTGGAGGCCGAGACAGGATATGCCTACTGGAGGCCAAGACAGGATTTGCCCACTGAAGGCCAGGACAGAAGCAGGACACAGATGCTTGACAGAGAAACTGGCAGATACACTTTGCAGAGCTTGGCACTGGTGCTGGATACTGGAAATTTGCAGAAACCCTTTCAGAACTTGGATGCAGAAGCGGGTGACTGGTACTTTCTCTGCAGTGCTTGGGTACATGTGCTGGTACAGGAACTAGGCAAGGGCCCTCTTCAGGGCTAGACACTGAAAAAGGATATCAGCACTTGACAGGCTCCCTCTAAGTGACTAAGGCCTAGATTTAGAGTTCGGCGGTAAAAGGGCTGTTAACGCTCCGCGGGTTTTTTTCTGGCTGCACCATAAATTTAACTCTGGTATCGAGAGTTCAAACAAATGCTGCGTTAGGCTCCAAAAAAGGAGCGTAGAGCATTTTTACCGCAAATGCAACTCTCGATACCAGAGTTGCTTACGGACGCGGCCGGCCTCAAAAACGTGCTCGTGCACGATTCTCCCATAGGAAACAATGGGGCTGTTTGAGCTGTAAAAAAACCTAACACCTGGAAAAAAGCAGCGTTCAGCTCCTAACGCAGCCCCATTGTTTGCTATGCGGTAACCCTTCCTACGTCTGCACCTAACACTCTAACATGTACCCCGAGTCTAAACACCCCTAACCTTACACTTATTAACCCCTAATCTGCCGCCCCCGCTATCGCTGACCCCTGCATTACACTTTTAACCCCTAATCTGCCGCTCCGTAAACCGCCGCCACCTACGTTATCCTTATGTACCCCTAATCTGCTGCCCTAACATCGCCGACCCCTATGTTATATTTATTAACCCCTAATCTGCCCCCCACAACGTCGCCGACACCTACCTACACTTATTAACCCCTAATCTGCCGACCGGACCTGAGCGCTACTATAATAAAGTTATTAACCCCTAATCCGCCTCACTAACCCTATCATAAATAGTATTAACCCCTAATCTGCCCTCCCTAACATCGCCGACACCTACCTTCAATTATTAACCCCTAATCTGCCGACCGGAGCTCACCGCTATTCTAATAAATGTATTAACCCCTAAAGCTAAGTCTAACCCTAACACTAACACCCCCCTAAGTTAAATATCATTTTTATCTAACGAAATAAATTAACTCTTATTAAATAAATGATTCCTATTTAAAGCTAAATACTTACCTGTAAAATAAATCATAATATAGCTACAATATAAATTACATTTATATTATAGCTATTTTAGGATTAATATTTATTTTACAGGTAACTTTGTATTTATTTTAACCAGGTACAATAGCTATTAAATAGTTAAGAACTATTTAATAGTTACCTAGTTAAAATAATAACAAATTTACCTGTAAAATAAATCCTAACCTAAGATATAATTAAACCTAACACTACCCTATCAATAAAATAATTAAATAAACTACCTACAATTACCTACAATTAACCTAACACTACACTATCAATAAATTAATTAAACACAATTGCTACAAATAAATACAATTAAATAAACTATCTAAAGTACAAAAAATAAAAAAGAACTAAGTTACAGAAAATAAAAAAATATTTACAAACATAAGAAAAATATTACAACAATTTTAAACTAATTACACCTACTCTAAGCCCCCTAATAAAATAACAAAGACCCCCAAAATAAAAAATTCCTTACCCTATTCTAAATTTAAAAAGTTACAAGCTCTTTTACCTTACCAGCCCTGAACAGGGCCCTTTGCGGGGCATGCCCCAAGAATTTCAGCTCTTTTGCCTGTAAAAAAAAACATACAATACCCCCCCCCCCCAACATTACAACCCACCACCCACATACCCCTAATCTAACCCAAACCCCCCTTAAATAAACCTAACACTAAGCCCCTGATGATCTTCCTACCTTGTCTTCACCATGCCAGGTTCACCGATCCGTCCTGGCTCCAAGATCTTCATCCAACCCAAGCAGGGGCTAGACATCCACTGAAGAAGTCCAGAAGAGGGTCCAAAGTCTTCCTCCTATCCGGCAAGAAGAGGACATCCGGACCGGCAAACATCTTCTCCAAGCGGCATCTTCTATGTTCTTCCATCCGATGACGACCGGCTCCATCTTGAAGACCTCCAGCGCGGATCCATCCTCTTCTTCCGACGACTAGACGACGAATGACGGTTCCTTTAAGGGACGTCATCCAAGATGGCGTCCCTCGAATTCCGATTGGCTGATAGGATTCTATCAGCCAATCGGAATTAAGGTAGGAATTTTCTGATTGGCTGATGGAATCAGCCAATCAGAATCAAGATCAATCCGATTGGCTGATCCAATCAGCCAATCAGATTGAGCTCGCATTCTATTGGCTGATCGGAACAGCCAATTGTAGGTAGTTTATTTAATTATTTTATTGATAGGGTAGTGTTAGGTTTAATTATATCTTAGGTTAGGATTTATTTTACAGGTAAATTTGTTATTATTTTAACTAGGTAACTATTAAATAGTTCTTAACTATTTAATAGCTATTGTACCTGGTTAAAATAAATACAAAGTTACCTGTAAAATAAATATTAATCCTAAAATAGCTATAATATAAATGTAATTTATATTGTAGCTATATTATGATTTATTTTACAGGTAAGTATTTAGCTTTAAATAGGAATCATTTATTTAATAAGAGTTAATTTATTTCGTTAGATAAAAATTATATTTAACTTAGGGGGGTGTTAGTGTTAGGGTTAGACTTAGCTTTAGGGGTTAATACATTTATTAGAATAGCGGTGAGCTCCGGTCGGCAGATTAGGGGTTAATAATTGAAGGTAGGTGTCGGCGATGTTAGGGAGGGCAGATTAGGGGTTAATACTATTTATGATAGGGTTAGTGAGGCGGATTAGGGGTTAATAACTTTATTATAGTAGCGCTCAGGTCCGCTCGGCAGATTAGGGGTTAATAAGTGTAGGCAGGTGTCGGTGACGTTGTGGGGGGCAGATTAGGGGTTAATAAATATAACATAGGGGTCGGCGATGTTAGGGGCAGAAGATTAGGGGTACATAGGGATAACGTAGGTGGCGGCGATTTGCGGTCGGAAGATTAGGGGTTAATTATTTTAAGTAGCTTGCGGCGACGTTGTGGGGGGCAAGTTAGGGGTTAATAGATATAATACAGGGGTCGGCGGTGTTAGGGGCAGCAGATTAGGGGTACATAAGTATAACGTAGGTGGCGGTCGGCAGATTAGGGGTTAAAATTTTTAATCGAGTGGCGGCGATGTGGGGGGACCTCGGTTTAGGGGTACATAGGTAGTTTATGGGTGTTAGTGTACTTTAGGGTACAGTAGTTAAGAGCTTTATAAACCGGCGTTAGCCAGAAAGCTCTTAACTCCTGCTATTTTCAGGCGGCTGGAATCTTGTCGTTAGAGCTCTAACGCTCACTGCAGAAACGACTCTAAATACCGGCGTTAGGAAGATCCCATTGAAAAGATAGGCTACGCAAATGGCGTAGGGGGATCTGCGGTATGGAAAAGTCGCGGCTGTAAAGTGAGCGTTAGACCCTTTAATCACTGACTCTAAATACCAGCGGTAGCCCAAAACCAGCGTTAGGAGCCTCTAACGCTGGTTTTGACGGCTACCGCCGAACTCTAAATCTAGCCGAAAGTGAATAGCCAGGAGACAAGCCGAAGGTCAGATACCTTAGAGCAGCAGAATAGTACAAGGCCAAGTTCAGTAAACAGGCAATCCAATCTTACAGCAAATCCAAGGGAGATCCAAAAGAGTAGTCAGAGAACAAGCCGGATTCAGGAACCAAACAGGAAATTCAGACAAGGTCAGGAGGCACTAACAACAGGAACAAGATGAAGCAATACGTCAAGGTAGGAAGTGGTCTGTGAAGCAGCCTTTTATAGGAGAGTTGATTGCAGAACTGCCTGCAGCTGGCAAGCAGGTGGAGCCAGAGAGCCATCCACTACAAGTAAAAGTTATCCAAAAACTTCCACAGAATACAAAGCCCTCTGGAGGCACAGGGACAGAGAAACAGGCTGTGAATTATGAGTCCCAGTTTCAAATCACAGTTATGGGAGACAAATGGATAGAGGGCCCTGCCAACTTGATGCCATTTTGAAGTTTGTGTGGCAAAATCTAAATAGCTAAATGTTAACATCTTTAAATGAATAGGTTTTCAAGGATAATTTAAAGCTATGTGAAGTCAGAAAGTGAATGGGAGTGTTAGGTAGTTTTACAAGACCAACTGCAGCACAAGAAGCGTCCTGAAGGTGCAAGTGATCACATTTTAGTTTTATTAGAGATGGTATTACAGCATGTTTAATAAATACAATTGAGAGCAAAGAACACACAAGCTGAATAATACAGATCCGGGATGGCGTACTGGCAGCCCATGGGCTACATGTGGCCCTCTGTACTAGTTTGTGTGTCCCCTAAGGGAAAAACAAACTAAAAATGTTTATTGGCCCCAGGAAAAAAGTGAAACTAAAAATGTGTGCCTTGGGAAATTCTGGTGGTCAGCAAAGTTGCCACAACTCAAACAAGCCCATTAGAAGGGAAAACAGCAGATAGATGATACCCTTGCAACCTTACCAGATCAGGCCTTGTGCCACTGAACTTTTTTGGAAATATATTATTATATGCAGCCATTAAAGGGACATTAAACACTAAATAAATGCTAGATAGAATGATGTATTCAAAGAAAAGATTAGTCTGAGAATAAGATATAGATGTATTTTTTAAGTTCCATTAGCTGTTTAAATAGTGACAAAATAAGTATAACGTTTTAGTGTCTATAAAACAATGGGCACAGCATGTTGTAACTTTGGTTACCTTCTCTGCTGTGGCCAAAAAGGGACAGTTATAAATAGGTCACTAGAGTGTGCAGCCAATGGCTGTGTGGAATATAACAGTGTTCTGCACTTCCATTTCTAAAAGGAAATGAAAAGGTCACAATTTCAGAATGGAATTACAGGAAAAGGGGACAAAATAAATATAAATAAACTCTGAAATACGTATGTATAAAGAGATTTCCAATATGAGGTAGAGGCGCTCAACTATAGGAAAAATATTACAAATTCTATCTTGGCTAAATGTACATATGAAATTACATATAAAACCATAAAACTTGTATCAGGATGCTAATCTTCACAAAAGTTCAGTAAAGTAAGTTGTTACTTCTTACCAGCTGTTACCTCAATCTTATGAGGTAAGATGTGAGCCCGGTTTAAAGATGGAACACTGTGAGTTGATGTCACTCCGAGAATGGCCCTCTCTTTGGAACTGTCACTTGTTCAAATGGAAATCCTGGACTCTCTTCTGTGAGATATGAGGATTCAGGACTCTCTTTGTTAAAACGGCTGTAGACTGTAATCCGTCTCCATATATTTTCTTTCTATGGTGGTAGGAATGTGGTAACTCCTCTGTGCCTTCAGATGGAAAAACTTTCTATCTCCTCAGGATGTTATTGGGATGTTGATCAAGGTGTCCCAAATCAGACTGGTCCTATGCTTATCAGTATCCACACTGCAGCAAACTCTGAAATACATAAATATATTGCAGAGGTTTGTTTTTATATATACTGTATATATATATATATATATATATATATATATATATATATATATATATATATATATATATAAAATTTATCATTTTATATTACTATCTCAAAGTGTTAAATGTCCCTTAAAGGTATTAATCTTCGGTCCTTAAAGCTTGTGAAATACTGATCTGTGCCCCCCCCCCCCCCCGTGTTAGAAAGTTGACCATCACTGATATAGATTAAGACAATTGTAAAGACAATTACAACCAGGCTCATAGAGGCAGATTTACCAAATGTCTGTCAGACCTGATCCGACAGTGCGGATCAGGTCCGACAGACATCGCTGAATGCGCAGAGCAATACGCTCTCCGTAATCAGCATTGCACCAGCAGCTCACAAGACCGCTGCTTCATAACTGCTGTTTCTGGCGAGCCTGAAGACTCGTCAAAAACACGGGCCCTCAAGATAGGCCCCATAATGACAATTCTACAGGCAGATAAAATACATTACATTTGTCACAAATACTCTTGATTGAAAGATATATCTAACCTTCTCAATTTTAAAGTCATAAAAAACAAACCTGCATAAATAGCTTTTGGACCAAATTTCATAGGCTACACTTCTACACTAATGTTTCAACTTCAAAGAAGACAATGAAACAGATGATACATATTAATTGGAAGACAGCACTAATGCACAAATCTTTGAATGCCTAAAGAGTGCAATATGAAGGAGATGCTAACACCTAGATTACGAGTTTTGTGTTAGAAGCTATGAGGTGCTAACGAGTAGTTTATGCTCACCGCTCACTTACAGACAGAGCTGGTATTATGGGTTTTTACAAACCCGGCGTTAACCGCAAAAAAAGTGATCGTAGAGCAAAATTTTGCTCCACATCTCACCTCAATACCAGCGCTGCTTACATTAGCGGTGAGCTGGCTGAACGTGCTCATGCACGATTTCCCCATAGGAATCAACGGGGAGAGCCGGCTGAAAAAAAAACTAACACCTACAAAAAAGCAGCGTTTAGCTCCTTACACAGCACAATTGATTCCTATGGGGAAAATACATTTATGTCTACACCTAACACCCTAACACGAACCCCGAGTCTAAACACCCCTAATGTTACACTTATTAACCCCTAATCTGCCGCCCCCAACATCGCCAACACATGCATTATATTATTAACCCCTAATCTGCTGCTCTGGACACCGCCGCCACCTACATTATACTTATGAACCCCTAATCTGCTGCCCCCAACATCGCCACCACTATATTAAAGTTATTAACCCCTAAATCTAGGTCTTACCTTAACACTCCCTAACTTAAATATAATTTAAATAAATCTAAATAAAAATTCCTATCATTAATTAAATTATTCCTATTTAAAACTAAATACTTACCTTCTACCTTCTAGATTATAAATTCCCATGGGAATAGGGCCCTCAATCCTTCCTGTATGTGTTTGTAAAGTTTGTCCTTACAAGTCTTGTATTGTTTTATTTAAATTAATTGTATCCATGGACAGCGCTGCGGAATATTTTGGCGCTTCATAAATAAAGTATAATAATAATAATACATATAAAATAAACCCTAAGATAGCTACAATATAACTAATAGTTACATTGTAGCTATCTTAGGGTTTATTTTTATTTTACAGGCAAGTTTGTATATATTTTAACTAGGTAGAATAGTTATTAAATAGTTATTAACAATTTAATAAACTACCTAGCTAAAATAAAGACAAATTTACCTGTAAAATAAAACCTAACCTAAGTTACAATTACACCTACACTATAATTAAATAAATTTAGTAAATTAAATACAATTAAATAAATTTAATTAAATTTGCTAAAGTACAAAAAAACCAAAACCCTAAATGACAGAAAAAAAAATAAACTTAAATTTATTTTGGGGGGCTTTTTTATTTTGTTAGGGGGATTAGATTAGCTGTAATTAGTTTAAAAATCTTGTAATTTGTTTATTATTTTCTGTAATTTAGTGTTTGCTTTTTTGTACTTTAGATAATTGTATTTAATTGTATTTACTTGTATTCAATTTAGGGAATTAATTTAATTATAGTGTAGTGTTAGATGTAATTGTAACTTAGGTTAGGTTTTATTTTACATGTCAATTTGTCTTTATTTTAGCTAGGTAGTTTATTAAATAGTTAATAACTATTTAATAACTATTCTACCTAGTTAAAATAAATACAAACTTGCCTGTAAAATAAAAATAAACCCTAACGGCTAGATTTAGAGTTTGGCGTTAGCCGTCAAAACCAGTGTAAGAGGCTCCTAACGCTGGTTTTGGGCTACCGCTGGTATTTAGAGTCAGTCAGGAAAGGGTCTAACGCTCACTTTGCAGCCGCCACTTTTCCATACCGCAGATCCCCTTACGTAATTTGCGTATCCTATCTTTTCAATGGGATCTTTCTAACGCCGGTATTTAGAGTCGTGGCTGAAGTGAGCGTTAGAAATCTAGCGACAAAACTCCAGCCACAGAAAAAAGTCAGTAGTTAAGAGCTTTCTGGGCTAACGCCGGTTTATAAATCTCTTAACTACTGTGCTCTAAAGTACACTAACACCCATAAACTACCTATGTACCCCTAATCCGAGGTCCCCCCACATCGCCGCCACTCTATTAAAATTTTTTAACCCCTAATCTGCCGACCGCACACCGCCGCCACCTACTTTATCCCTATGTACCCCTAATCTGCTGCCCCTAATACCGCCGACACCTACATAATATTTATTAACCCCTAATCTGCCGCCCCCAACGTCGCTGCCACCTACCTACAATTATTAACCCCTAATCTGCCGACCGGATCTCACCGCTACTCTAATAAATGTATTAACCCCTAAAGCTAAGTCTAACCCTAACACTAACACCCCCCTAACTTAAATATAATTTAAATCTAACTAAATAAATTAACTCTTATTAAATAAATTATTCCTATTTAAAGCTAAATACTTACCTGTAAAATAAACCCTAATATAGCTACAATATAAATTATAATTATATTTTAGCTATTTTAGGATTAATATTTATTTTACAGGCAACTTTGTATTTATTTTAACCAGGTACAATAGCTATTAAATAGTTAATAACTATTTAATAGCTACCTAGTTAAAATAATTACAAAATTACCTGTAAAATAAACCCTAATATAGCTACAATATAAATTATAATTATATTGTAGCTATTTTAGGATTAATATTTATTTTACAGGCAACTTTGTATTTATTTTAACCAGGTACAATAGCTATTAAATAGTTAATAACTATTTAATAGCTACCTAGTTAAAATAATTACAAAATTACCTGTAAAATAAATCCTAACCTAAGTTACAATTAAACCTAACACTACACTATCAATAACTTAATTAAATACAATACCTACAAATAAATACAATTAAATAAACTAACTAAAGTACAAAAAATAAAAAAGAACTAAATTACAAAAAATAAAAAAATATTTACAAACATTAGAAAAATATTACAACAATTTTAAACTAATTACACCTACTCTAAGCCCCCTAATAAAATAACAAAGCCCCCCAAAATAAAAAAATGCCCTACCCTATTCTAAAATTAAAATAGAAAAGCTCTTTTACCTTACCAGCCCTTAAAAGGGCCCTTTGCGGGGCATGCCCCAAAGAATTCAGCTCTTTTGCCTGTAAAAAAAAAACATACAATACCCCCCCCACATTACAACCCACCACCCACATACCCCTAATCTAACCCAAACCCCCCTTAAATAAACCTAACACTAAGCCCCTGAAGATCTTCCTACCTTGTCTTCACCATGCCAGGTATCACCGATCGCTCCAGGATCCGAAATCTTCATCCAAGCCCAAGCGGGGGCTGGAGATCCATCATCCGGCTGAAGTCTTCTATCAAGCGACAGCTGAAGAGGTCCAGAAGAGGCTCCAAAGTCTTCCTCCTATCCGTGCAGAAGAGTAGATCCGGACCGGCAACCATCTTCTTCCAAGCGGTCACAAGCGGCTCCATGTTGAAGACCTCGGATCCATCCTCTTCTTGTGACGTCCTAGGATTCTATCAGCCAATCGGAATTAAGGTAGGGAAAATCTGATTGGCTGATTGAATCAGCCAATCAGATTGAGCTTGCATCCTATTGGCTGTTCCGATCAACCAATAGAATGCGAGCTCAATCTGATTGGCTGATTGGATCAGCCAATCGGATTGAACTTGAATCTGATTGGCTGATTCCATCAGCCAATCAAATTTTTCCTACCTTAATTCTGATTGGCTGATAGAATCCTATCAGCCAATCGGAATTCGAGGGACGCCATCTTGGATGACGTCATTTAAAGGAACCTTCATTCGGACTTAGGACGTCGCATGAAGAGGATGGATCCGCGCCGGAGGTCTTCAACATGGAGCCGCTTGTCACAGCTTTGAAGAAGATGGTTGCCGGTCTGGATCTACTCTTCTGCCCGGATAGCATGAAGACTTTGGAGCCTCTTCTGGACCTCTTCAGCCGTCGCTTGATAGAAGACTTCAGCCGGATGATGGATCGCCAGCCCCCGATTGGGCTTGGATGAAGACTTCGGAGCCTGGAGCGATCAGTGATACCTGGCATGGTGAAGACAAGGTAGGAAGATCTTCAGGGGCTTAGTGTTAGGTTTATTTAAGGGGGGTTTGGGTTAGATTAGGGGTATGTGGGTGGTGGGTTGTAATGTTGGGGGGGGTATTGTATGTTTTTTTTTACAGGCAAAAGAGCTGAACTTCTTGGGGCATGCCCCACAAAGGGCCCTTTTAAGGGCTGGTAAGGTAAAAGAGCTTTTCTATTTTAATTTTAGAATAGGGTAGGGCATTTTTTTATTTTGGGGGGCTTTGTTATTTTATTAGGGGGCTTAGAGTAGGTGTAATTAGCTTAAAATTGTTGTAATATTTTTATTATGTTTGTAACTTATTTTTTTTATTTTTTGTAACTTAGTTTTTTTGTACTTTAGTTAGTTTATTTAATTGTATTTATTTGTAGGTATTTTATTTAATTAATTTATTGATAGTGTAGTGTTAGGTTTAATTGTAACTTAGGTTAGGATTTATTTTACAGGTAATTTTGTAATTATTTTAACTAGGTAGCTATTAAATAGTTATTAACTATTTAATAGCTATTGTACCTGGTTAAAATAATTACAAAGTTGCCTGTAAAATAAATATAAATCCTAAAATAGTGTGGTATTGTGAGCTTTGTAAATCAGAAAACAAGTATTTATGGCAATAGTTATGAAGGTTAGCCCTAAAATTAGAGCTTGTTGCTCTTTTTTGTATTAATCAGAAAACAACTTCTATGTAGCCTGATTAAACAATATGAGACATTTAATATATGATGAATTTTAGTATTAACTACAAACTTATGTGTTAATAAAGATAAGGATATAATAATGAGATACATATCATATGTTCAATATATATCGAAAGGAAGCCACGGAAGGAGTAGATATACTGACATGGTCTGAATCAGTAATGATAGTAACAAAAATAGAACTCCTTTACTTCACGCAATCACACACATCCTAAAATATTTACAAGTTCAGACACTCCGCAGACACACATTGTTTGTTTGTAATGGATATTGCAGATAATAGGATTTGCCCAATAATTCAGAATGGTGACAACAACATGCAGGTAAGAAGCTTAAAGGCTTTAGTTTGGTTCGTGTACGTTACCACCTTAAGGACCGTGAGTGTTCCGTTACCGCATTGGGAGATCCGTGTCTGGGACAGGCAGCGTGTGTGAATGCGGCTTACTTCCGGGTAGCGGTAAAAAAGTAGATCCGGCTGTTCAGTGATCCAGACTCGGTAATAACAAAGTTGCAACAAAAACATACGAGATTCAAAAAGGTAACAAAAGTAAATATTGGAACGATACTTAGCACAGAATACAAGTGATAGGAGACCTGAAATAGGAATAGCTACATCAGAGTAGGTATGACTTCAATAATCAGGCAGTAAATGAATGCAACAGGTAGTCCTTAAATAGGAAGGAGATCACATAGGAGGAGTTAGAGTTAAAAGTATACCACATCTCCCCCCTTCAAGGAAGCACCCCAGGGGATTCCAAACTAGGTTTCTCAGGATAGCGGCGATGAAAATTTCGCAGAAGACGGGGAGTGCGAAGATCAGAATGAAGCTGCCAAGAGTTATCCTCCGAACCATAACCCTTCCATTTCACAAGGTACTCCAACCTCCGTCTATGGATCCTAGAATCCAACACAGCTTCAACCTCATACTCCTCTCGATCATCAATGACTATCGGAGGTGGTCTAGACAAGGAGAGGGACTGAGGTGAAGGAAGATATGGCTTCAGCAAAGAGACGTGGAAAGAGGGGTGAATTTTAAAATCCTGAGGAAGCTCCAATCTCAAAGCATTTGGGTTGATTATTTTAGACACCTTAAAAGGACCCAAATATTGATTAGCTAGCTTTTTGCTAGGAACGGAAAGTTTAAGATTCTTTGTTGATAGCAGAACTAAATCTCCAATTTGATAGGTAGGACCTGCTGTATGATGGGTATCATACAACCTTTTCTGATATTCTTTGGCTTCTGAAAGATGTTTTTTCAGGATGTCCAGCCTTTCATGTAAATTAGTCGCAAAATCCAATGCAGAGGGTGAGTTCACTTGTTGAGAACTTAAAGAGATGGTGGTAGGATGATATCCGTAAGTAACAAAGAATGGGGATAATTTAGTTGATGAAGAAGTGGTATTATTATAACAGAACTCTGCCAAAGGTAGATAAGATGACCAATCATCCTGAAGATGAGATATGTAGCAGCGAAGATATTGCTCAAGGGTTTGGTTAAGTCGTTCCGTGAGACCATTTGTCTGGGGGTGAAATGCAGTTGAGTATCGTGAATCAATCTGGATTAGCTTGCATAAAGATTTCCAAAAATTAGAGGTAAACTGAGTACCACGGTCAGTTATAATAACTTTAGGCAATCCATGCAAGCGAACTATATTGTCTAAGAAAACATGAGCTGTTGTGAAAGCTGTAGGAAGACCTTTTAATGGAATGTAATGAGCCAGTCTTGTTAAATGGTCAATGACAACTAAGATAGTATTGTATTGATGGGATTCAGGTAATTCAACAATAAAGTCCATTGATATGGTACTCCAGGGTTTGTCAGGAATAGGCAGAGGAGACAAAAGACCTGATGGTCTTTTGTGAACTAACTTATTTCTGGCGCAGGTATCACAATGTTTTACATAATTTGTTATATAAGTATCCATGAGTGGCCACCAATAATTTCTCCTAGTTAGGTCAATAGTTTTAGAAATACCTGGATGACCCGCAAGAGTCCCATCATGGGTTTGTTTAAGGATGGAAGATCTCATTTGTTGGGGGATGTAAAGTTTAGATTTATGGTAAAAAAGACCAGTATTGGAATCTTTCTGACAGTCTATTCCATGTGGTGGTTCATGCTTTAATTCTTTTAATATATCTTCTTCCAAAGGTGTAAGTAAACTTATAATCTTTTCTTTTGGAATGATTTGGTTGATTTGATCTTGAGTGTCTTGATCATGTTGTCTAGAGAGAGCATCGGCTTTGGTATTCAAGTGTCCCGGTCTGTATGTTAGAAGAAAATTAAAACGATCAAAAAATATCGACCATCTTGCTTGGCGTGCAGACAAAGTCTTACTTGTCTTTAGGAATTCAAGATTTTTATGGTCGGTAAAAATCTTAAAAGGCAGTTTGGAACCTTCTAATAAATGTCTCCAGTGTTCTAGGGCACGTTTTATAGCTAGAAGTTCTTTATCTCCTATGCTATAGTTTTTCTCAGCGCTAGTCAACATCTTCGAATAAAAAGCAATAGGATGAATCTCAGTCATGTTTTTATCCTGTTGTGATAATACTGCACCGATACCTGAGTCAGATGCATCTACTTCAAGAATAAATTCCAAATCAAAGTCTGGCATAGCTAAGATGGGTGCTGTGGTAAAATATTCTTTCAACTTGTTGAAAGCTTGACTTGCGGATTCTGTTCATTTAAATCTTTGTTTTTCACTAGTAAGTGCTGTTAATGGTTTAACGATTGAAGAAATTTTTTTAATAAACTTTCTATAAAAGTTCGCAAAACCAATGAATCGTACAGATTTTGTTGAAGTGGGAGTAGGCCAATTCAAAATTGCTGATACCTTCTCCGGATCCATTTGTATTTTGTTGGGACTGATGATGTAACCCAAGAATTTTATTTCTGTAACATGAAAAGAACATTTTTCCAATTTAGCATATAATTTGTGTTCTTTTAAACGAGTTAATACCCAGCGTACATGTTTTTCATGTTCCTGTGGTTTCTAGAATAAATTAGGATGTCATCAAGGTATATTATGACACAAACGTCAATCAGGTCTCGGAATATCTCGTTTATAAAAAACTGAAAAGTTGCTGGGGCATTACTCAGACCGAAAGGCATTACATTATACTGAAAAAGGCCATATCTAGTCCGGAATGCCGTCTTCCATTTGTGACCCTCTTTGATTCTAATCAAATTATAAGCCCCCTTTAAATCTAGTTTGGTGTAAATAGTGGCACCAGTTAGACGCTCCAAAAGTTCTGGTATTAAAGGTAAAGGGTATCTGTTTTTTATTGTGATGTTATTCAATGCCCTATAATCAATAATAGGTCTTATGGTACCATCCTTGTTTCTTACTAGAAACATTCCTGCAGCTGCAGGGGATGTGGAGTGTGAAATAAATCCCTTACGTAAATTTTCGTCTAGGTAATTTCTAATATATTGAAGTTCCTCTTGAGAGAGAGGATAGATCTTACCATGAGGGATTTTAGAACCAGGTATTATATCGATAGGGCAGTCAAAATCCCTATGGGGTGGAAGGTTTTCTGCCTCTTTTAAATTGAATACTTCTGCCAAATCCTGATAACACGAGGGTAAACCATTATCAAGTGATGCTATGGTTTGATGTGGGTAACAAGTCTTTGAACAAAAGGCAGAATCTAATGTTACCTTACTTGAAACCCAATTTATGTTTGGGTTGTGTTTCTTCAACCAAGGATACCCTAAGATGAGAGTATGCTGATGTATGGATATGAGATCAAAGGATAAATATTCAGTGTGTCATTGGAATGATGTTACAAGCAGGGGAACAGTATGATGTGTGATAGGTCCTTGTTCTATGAATGAACCATCTATTAACTTAATGAAGACAGGGTTTTGTTTGCATATAACTGGTATTTTATTTTTATATACATAGGTGGAATCAATGTAATTGCCAGATGCTCCTGAATCAATTAATGCCTTGGTTTGGATATTTTTCTGGTCCCACTGTAAAGAAATGGACAAAGTCATATGGGTATCATTTGTAATGCTGTAAATAAAGTCACTGGTTATTGTCTTACCATTCTTTTGTTTTTTTAACATAGGACAAGTGGATACTGAATGTTCCTTGTGAGCACAGTATAAACAGAGGTTTTCCAACCTCCTTCTAATTTTTTCCTCTGGTGGCAGAGGTCCTCTAAGAACTCCAATCTCCATGGGGGTAGTACTGCCATGAGCTCTGTCATGGCTTGTGGTGACTTGGTAAGGTTTCCTGGATGGGGTATCATAAGAGGCCGTCTCTGCTCTCCTTTCTCTCAAACGTCGATCCAAAGAGGTGCTTAATTTGATAAGCCCCTCAAGAGTATCAGGGATCTCCAGACGTGAAAGTTCATCTTTGAGTGATTCAGACAACCCCAGACGATATTGATTCTTTAAACTGATTTCATTCCACTGAGAGTCCTCTGCCCACATCTGAAACTCAGTGGTATAATCTTCCACATTTCTCTTACCCTGTTTTAAAGACCTTAATCTCGTTTCAGCATTTATTTGATTATTTGAGTCTTGATATAGACTAGTCAAAGCAGAAAAAAAATCCTGTAATGAATCTAGGATAGGGTTATTGTTTTCAAAAAACCTATTAGCCCAAGTCCTAGGTTCACCTTGTAAAAAAGATATTGTGGTACATACTTTAATCCGCTCAGTGTGATAAGTCTTAGGTCTAAGGGAGAATAATAAGTTACAGGCATTCTTAAATTCCCTGAACTCAGAACGTTTCCCTGAGAAAGGTTGTGGATAATTAATATGAGGTTCAGGTGGATCATGAGGTTTTTGTGAAACATAATCTTTAACTATAGTTTTAAGTGCAGCATTTTTAATTTGCACTTCAGTTACTGCTCTTGCCAAATAATCAAGTTTGAGATAGACATTATTAAACTCCTTCTTTATTTCATTAGGATCCATAATAGTAAATATTCCAATCAAAAAAGATTTTGATTGTCTTTTGGGCCTGATTATTATGTGGTATTGTGAGCTTTGTAAATCAGAAAACAAGTATTTATGGCAATAGTTATGAAGGTTAGCCCTAAAATTAGAGCTTGTTGCTCTTTTTTGTATTAATCAGAAAACAACTTCTATGTAGCCTGATTAAACAATATTAGACATTTAATATATGATGAATTTTAGTATTAACTACAAACTTATGTGTTAATAAAGATAAGGATATAATAATGAGATACATTTCATATGTTCAATATATATCGAAAGGAAGCCACGGAAGGAGTAGATATACTGACATGGTCTGAATCAGTAATGATAGTAACAAAAATAGAACTCCTTTACTTCACGCAATCACACACATCCTAAAATATTTACAAGTTCAGACACTCCGCAGACACACATTGTTTGTTTGTAATGGATATTGCAGATAATAGGATTTGCCCAATAATTCAGAATGGTGACAACAACATGCAGGTAAGAAGCTTAAAGGCTTTAGTTTGGTTCGTCTACGTTACCACCTTAAGGACCGTGAGTGTTCCGTTACCGCATTGGGAGATCCGTGTCTGGGACAGGCAGCGTGTGTGAATGCGGCTTACTTCCGGGTAGCGGTAAAAAAGTAGATCCGGCCGTTCAGTGATCCAGACTCGGTAATAACAAAGTTGCAACAAAAACATATGAGATTCAAAAAGGTAACAAAAGTAAATATTGGAACGATACTTAGCACAGAATACAAGTGATAGGAGACCTGAAATAGGAATAGCTACATCAGAGTAGGTATGACTTCAATAATCAGGCAGTAAATGAATGCAACAGGTAGTCCTTAAATAGGAAGGAGATCACATAGGAGGAGTTAGAGTTAAAGGTATACCACAAATAGCTACAATATAATTATTATTTATATTGTAGCTACATTAGGATTTATTTTACAGGTAAGTATTTAGCTTTAAATAGGAATAATTTATTTAATAAGAGTTAATTTATTTCATTAGATTTAAATTATATTTAGCTTAGGGGGGGTGTTAGGGTTAGACTTAGCTATAGGGGTTAATACATTTATTATAGTAGCGGTGTGGTCCGGTCGGCAGATTAGGGGTTAATAATTGTAGGTAGGTGGAGGTGACGTTGGGGGCGGCAGATTAGGGGTTAATAAATATAATATAGGGGTCGGCGGTGTTAGGGGCAGCAGATTAGGGGTACATAGGTATAATGTAGGTTGCAGCGGTGTATGGAGCGGCAGATTAGGGGTTAATAATAATATGCAGGGGTCAGCGATAGCGGGGGCGGCAGATTAGGAGTTAATAAGTGTAAGGTTAGGGGTGTTTAGACTCGGGGTACATGTTAGGGTGTTAGGTGCAGACATAGGAAGTGTTTCCCCATAGGAAACAATGGGGCTGCGTTAGGAGCTGAACGCTGCTTTTTTTTTTTTGTTTTTTTTCAGCTCAAACTGCCCCGTTGTTTTCTATGGGGATATCGTGCACGAGCACGTTTTTGAAGCTGGCCGCGTCCGTAAGCAACGCTGGTATTTAGAGTTGCAGTGGCGGTAAATTATGCTCTACGCTCCTTTTTTGGAGCCTAACGCACTGAAAACCATTCTGTGAACTCTAAATACCAGCGGTATTTAAAAGGTGCGGCCAAAAAAAAGCCAGCGTTAGCTACGCGGGTTGTTACCGACAAAACTCTAAATCTAGCCGTTAAATAGCTACAATGTAACTATTAGTTATATTGTAGCTATCTTAGGGTTTATTTTATAGGTAACTATTTAGTTTTAAATAGGAATAATTTAGTTAATGATAGGAATTTTTATTTAGATTTATTGATATTATATTTAAGTTAGGGGGTGTTAGGGTTAGACTTAGATTTAGGGGTTTATAACTTTAATATAGTGGCAGCAACATTGGGGGCGGCAGATTACGGGTTAATAAATGAAGGTAGGTTGCGGCGAAGTTAGGAATGGCAGATTAAAGGTTAATAAAATGTAACTAGTGTTTGGGAGGCGGGAGTGCGGCGGTTTAGGGGTTAATATATTTATTATAGTGGCGGCGATGTCGGGTTCGGCAGATTAGGGGTTAAAAATTTTCTTTTAGTATTTGTGATGTGGGAGGGCCTCGGTTTAGGGGTTAATAGGTAGTTTATGGGTGTTAGTGTACTTTTTAGCACTTTAATTAAGAGTTTTATGCTACGGCGTTGTAGTGTAAAACTCTTAACTACTTTTAAGTAGTTTAAAATGCGGTGCCAGTCTTGACAGGAGAGGGTCTACCGCTCACTTTTTGTCAGACTCGTAATACCGGCGCTATGCAAGTCCTATTGAAAAAATAGGATATCAATTGACGTAAATGGATTTGCGGTATTTCCAAGTCTGACCAAAAAAGTGAGCGGTACACCTGTACCTTCAAGACTCGTAATACCAGCGGGCGTTAAAAAGCAGCACTGGGACCGGCAAACGCTGCTTTTTAAGCCTAACGCAAGACTTTTAATCTAGCCGTAAGTCTTTTATAATAATAAACAGAAACAGAGGGCTAAACTTCCACAAAATAGTCTAAATCAAAACTTAGTAAAGCAAGGAGAACCTAATGGTTTACTACCTCAGATTATGGTCTAGATTACAAGTGGAGCACTAAATTATCGCGCTCCTGCAAACGGGCAAATTTACCTGTTTTGGGGGAGCGCGATAATTAACTAGCCATTACAAGTGACTGGTTATTGCTAGTGGTCTAGAGGACAAGATTATAAGTGGCAAGCTAATTTTTTATTGCTGTTGAACTCTACCTTTGCTAACCGTACACTGTGCTAGATCAACTGTGCTAAAGCCAAAGGTACATTAGGAATACTTTAAATTCCTATGTTCTTCACTTAAAAAAAATGTTCCTTTTATTTATATATATATATATATGTATATAATCTATACCTATATATCTATAGAATATATACAAATATAATTTTATTTTTTCTATGTGAGGAGCATAAGAATTTTAAGTATTTCTAATCAAAACACATTAAAACATATTACAATTGATTAAAAATGATATTACACATTTCAAGTTTTTTGTGGAAGGGCCATAGCCCTTTTTAACCCTTTTAAAATCAATATTAAACTAATATTTTTTTAATTAAAAAATATATATATATATATATGCTATTTGCGCTTTCTCTCGTGCGCAAATCATAAATTTCAACTTGTAATATCAGTGCTTGTTTGTAATATAATGTTGCACGTTAATGTTAGCGCGGTCCATCGATACTGCTCATCGCTTTGCGTGCTATAATTAGCGTGCCACTTGTAATCTGGCCCAGTGTTATTTTACTGTTACATGGCAGAAGAGAGAATGAGCAAAGATAGTGGGTTTGCATACAATGTATAGCTCCCATCAGAACCTTGTAATAATGGTGTGGCGGAAATGCGTTGTTTTTTTTTTTTTAAACAGCTGAAGATGGCAACTCAATACTTTAACAGATGAAGCACCTTTGGGGTGTTTGCAGAATGGAAATTTAGCAACTTTAGTAATATTTTCAGGGAAACTGTGAAAGATAATGATAGAAATTAATTTGTTGCTCATTGACCTTACTAAAAACATAAAATAGGGGGTTAGTTGCATTTTTTGCGAAAAGGTAATAAACACTGTTGCCTCGTTATGGTTTTCTAGCTTTCTATGCTTGCTGAGGGTGTCCTAGCTAGATGTAGTTTCTCTATGATATCCAAATAAAACTTTGAATGGAATGGGTGGTCATTCCATGTCCCTGACAGTACTCTCAGAATAAATTGTATATTTCACATAGCAAGGATAGCACCAGGGCTGGACTGGGAATAAAAAGCAGCCCTGGAAAATTTGGAGACCAGCACAAATTTCTGTTGTTTCGTAATGTGCACACCCCATTTTTGGAATACTCCTTCCCCCAATATTTTATATCAGAATTATATTATATTAGTTTGTATTTAATAAAACGGCCAAATTGTGGATATATAGGCACCCTCTAACCCAATTGCATCCATTAATCACCCCTTTAAATTGTAGTTTTGCAGCCCCAGCTGCTGCAGCCTACTGGGAAATCTCCTGGTATCCTGGTAGGCCAATCTGGCCTTGGATAGCACTACCAGATTTGCAATTCTATTGACACAGGCAACTAACCCCAGAACAGAGTGGGTGCAAACTCCACAAGTTATTTACCACTGGAATTGTCAGAGACTTACCAGGGCACAATAAAAAAGAGGCCTGGAGTTATTGGCCAATGTTGTGCGGCATTAAGAGTAGGTTTGGCAGAATTAGCACATGAAGTGACACCGAAAGTTTTAAAAATCTGCAATTGCACACCATTCTGTGCTTGATTATTCTGTTATAAAGTTTCTAACATTCCTCTTCCTGTTCTGCCTAACCAGGTTTGACCTTAGCTTATTACCTAGACCATTCTTCTTGCCTGCCCCTTTTCCTAGACACTTATATTGGACTGCTAATCTGTGTTTTCACTTATGGAACTGTTTACTGGCTTATCCTTCTGCCTTTCATTTGTGCTGCCCTCTTTTTTCATGAGACTTTTTTGGTACCTGACCCTGCTCTGAATTTGGGCTACTCTTTTCCTCTGCTCAGCAAACCTTCTAAACGCTCATATGTAAGCAGACTGTACCTATTTCTGATCTGTGTTAAAAACAATCACTAAGTAGGACTTTAAGAATGCCTGAGATAAGCATTTTTTATAACTCCACAAGCATAAGGTTATCATATAATCTAATATAGCTTGCACTGTATAGGGAATATTGTCATGCTTGTTGGGCATGTGGTTCTTATCTGCAGTCAAAATCTATGGCCTAAATTTAGAGTTTGGCGTTAGCCGTGAAAACCAGCGTTAGAGGCTCCTAACGCTGGTTTTAGGCTACCTCCGGTATTTGGAGTCACTCAAAAATGGGTCTAACGCTCACTTTTCAGCCGCAACTTTTCCATACCGCAGATCCCCTTACGTAAATTGCATATCCAATCTTTTCAATGGGATTTTTCTAACTCCGGTATTTAGAGTCGTGTCTGAAGTGAGCGTTAGAAATCTAACGACAAAACTCCAGCCGCAGGAAAAAAGTCAGTAGTTAAGAGCTTTCTGGGCTAACGCCGGTTTATAAAGCTCTTAACTACTGTACTCTAAAGTACACTAACACCCATAAACTACCTATGTACCCCTAAACCGAGGTCCCCCCACATCGCCGCAACTCGATTAAATTTTTTTAACCCCTAATCTGCCGACCGCCAACTACGTTATCCTTATGTACCCCTAATCTGATGCCCCTAACACCGCCGACCCCTATATTATATTTATTAACCCCTAATCTGCCCCCCACAACGTCGCCGCCAGCTACCTACAATAATTAACCCCTAATCTGCCAACCGCAAAGAGCCGCCAGCTACATTATAGCTATGTACCCCTAATCTGCTGCCCCTAACACCGCCGACCCCTATATTATATTTATTAACCCCTAATCTGCCCCCCTCAATGTCGCCTCCACCTGCCTACACTTATTAACCCCTAATCTGCCGAGCGGACCGCACCGCTATTATTATAAAGTTATTAACCCCTAATCCGCCTCACTAACCCTATAATAAATAGTATTAACCCCTAATCTACCCTCCCTAACATCGCCGACACCTAACTTCAAACATTAACCCCTAATCTGCCGACTGGAGCTCACCGCTATTCTAATAAATGTATTAACCCCTAAAGCTAAGTCTAACCCTAACACTAACACCCCCCTAAGTTAAATCTAATTTACATCTAACGAAATTAATTATCTCTTATTAAATAAATTATTCCTATTTAAAGCTAAATACTTACCTGTAAAATAAATCCTAATATAGCTACAATATAAATTATAATTATATTATAGCTATTTTAGGATTAATATTTATTTTACAGGCAACTTTGTAATTATTTTAACCAGGTACAATAGCTATTAAATAGTTAAGAACTATTTAATAGTTACCTAGTTAAAATAATTACAAAATTACCTGTAAAATAAATCCTAACCTAAGTTACAATTAAACCTAACACTATACTATCATTAAATTAATTAAATAAATTACCTACAATTACCTACAATTAAACCTAACACTACACTATCAATAAATAAATTAAATACAATTCCTACAAATAACTACAATGAAATAAACTAACTAAAGTACAAAAAATAAAAAAGAACTAAGTTACAAAAAATAAAAAAATATTTACAAACATAAGAAAAATATTACAACAATTTTAAACTAATTACACCTACTCTAAGCCCCCTAATAAAATAACAAAGACCCTCAAAATAAAAAATGCCCTACCCTATTCTAAATTACTAAAGTTCAAAGCTCTTTTACCTTACCAGCCCTGAACAGGGCCCTTTGCGGGGCATGCCCCAAGAAGTTCAGCTCTTTTGCCTGTAAAAAAAAACATACAATACCCCCCCCCAACATTACAACCCACCACCCACATACCCCTAATCTAACCCAAACCCCCCTTAAATAAACCTAACACTAAGCCCCTGAAGATCATCCTACCTTGTCTTCACCTCACCAGGTATCACCGATCCGTCCTGGCTCCAAAATCTTCATCCAACCCAAGCGGGGGCTGGCGATCCATCATTCGGTGGCTGAAGAGGTCCAGAAGAGGCTCCAAAGTCTTTATCCTATCCGGGAAGAAGAGGCGATCAGCCAATAGAATGCGAGCTCAATCTGATTGGCTGATTGGATCAGCCAATCGGATTGAACTTGATTCTGATTGGCTGATTCCATCAGCCAATCAGAATATTCCTACCTTAATTCCGATTGGCTGATAGAATCCTATCAGCCAATCGGAATTCGAAGGACGCTATCTTGGATGACGTCCCTTAAAGGAACCGTCATTCTTCAGTTGGACGTCGCCAGAAGAAGATGGGTCCGCGGTGGAGGTCTTCAGGATGGAGCCGGTCGTCATCGGATGAAGATAGAAGATGCCGCTTGGATAAAGATGGTTGCCGGTCCGGATCGCCTCTTCTTCCCGGATAGGATGAAGACTTTGGAGCCTCTTCTGGACCTCTTCAGCCACCGGATGATGGATCGCCAGCCCCCGTTTGGGTTGGATGAAGATTTTGGAGCCAGGACGGATCGGTGATACCTGGTGAGGTGAAGACAAGGTAGGATGATCTTCAGGGGCTTAGTGTTAGGTTTATTTAAGGGGGGTTTGGGTTAGATTAGGGGTATGTGGGTGGTGGGTTGTAATGTTGGGGGGGGGTATTGTATGTTTTTTTTTACAGGCAAAAGAGCTGAACTTCTTGGGGCATGCCCCGCAAAGGGCCCTGTTCAGGGCTGGTAAGGTAAAAGAGCTTTGAACTTTAGTAATTTAGAATAGGGTAGGGCATTTTTTATTTTGGGGGTCTTTGTTATTTTATTAGGGGGCTTAGAGTAGGTGTAATTAGTTTAAAATTGTTGTAATATTTTTCTTATGTTTGTAAATATTTTTTTATTTTTTTGTAACTTAGTTCTTTTTTATTTTTTGTACTTTAGTTAGTTTATTTCATTGTATTTATTTGTAGGAATTGTATTTAATTTATTTATTGATAGTGTAGTGTTAGGTTTAATTGTAGGTAATTGAGAGCACACATGAATATACTTAATAGATCGTATATCACCCCATATTTAATGTCTAAATATGCACCCAAAGCAGATTAAGTTCATGGTCCTGTCCCAAACTCCAAAAATTCTGGAATAAGGTTGGTTTTTGGCTTAATAAATTTCTTATTACAATAATTATTTTCATTTTTTTTTATTTTTTTTTGGTTAAAGACTTGTTTTACCCCAACAAGAATTAATTAATACTGCAATATTGATAGCCAGGCAAATTATCCTTAGATCATGGAAAAGCAAGGGCTTGCCGGGTTTATCTACTTTTATTCAAATATGCTTCATCAAATGATTACTGATCTATACGACCCTTTGATGTTTACAAAAAACAAACTAAAAGCATTTTTGGTCCAATGGGATAAAGTGATTATCTCATTACCCATCGAAATGCAAAATACTAACTTTCTCAGTTTCATAATTCACATCTCTTTTTACAGATGATTTAATTAGAATGTTTTCCTCCACTTTGGAAACAATTATAGAATATTTCTTTATTATTTTTTTTTTTGTTTTCTTTAGGGATTTAAGAATAAAATTGGAAAAAAGATAACAGGGGAAATTAAAAATATCTAGAGCTATAGAGTGTTTTTTGGCAGTTGATCAACATTTATTCTGATATAAGAATTGTCATATGATTTGTTGTATATTACTTATTGTACAGCCATGTATTATTCTTGTGTATCATGTTTATGGCTTCATTTGAATTTGTTCTTATGTACACATATCCGTTTTATTTTTATTGTTGTACTTCCTCTGTTATATCGGAAAAAAAAAACATTTTGGATAAAAGTCCATAAAAATCTGGTCAAATTATTAATAACTAATAACTAATAATCAGGTTATGTTCTTTCAAGAAACCTCCAACTTGTTTTGCATCTACCTGTATAAAACTTATGTAAAACTAGATGCCCACAGGGAAATTATCTTATATGTTTGCTTCAAGTTTCTTTTCTCCTTATCTGGAACAAACCTAAGCCAAAATTATTTTCAGAAAAATAATTTTAATATTTCAGGTAATGTTAAGTTCCCCTTAGTTGTCCCTTCCATATTAAACACTATGGCCTCTATTTATCAAGCTGTCAACCGCAAATACGCTGGAATTCTGCAGCGTATTTGTGGCGAGCCTGATTCGCCCGAAGTTATCAAACCCTACAGACCGGCAAAAGTAGAATATAGTGACGTAACATATGATCCGCCGGACTCAGTCCGACACAGATCGATGGTTACGTCACTACAGATGTTCCGAACGCAAGTTCGGCACAATCTGACTACTTTTGCTAGTTATCAAAAAACTAGCAGGTACGCTCACCACTATTCCGGCCCAGCGTACCTGGTTTTCAATCCGCCGCCCTGAAGGCGGCGGATGCCATAGGAATCAATGGGAGTCTGACAGCAGCGAAAGCTTATGTTCTCTGCAGCCTGATATCCCATTGATTCCTATGGGAATGTGTACACCTAACACCCTAACATGTACCCCGAGTCTAAACACCCCTAATCTGCCCCCCCCCACACCACCGCCACCTACATTATACTTATTAACCCCTAAAATGCCGCTCCCGGAGACCGCCACAATTAAAGTGTTGAATCCCTAAACCGCCGCTCCTGGACCCCGCCGCCACCTACATTATATTTATTAACCCCTAATCTGACCCCCTTCATTGCCGCCACCTACATTAAATTTGTTAACCCCTAAACCTAAGTCTAATCCTAACCCCCCTTAACTTAAATATAATTTAAATAAATATAAATAAATATTCCTATCATTAAATAAATTATTCCTATTTAAAACTAAATACTTACCTATAAAATAAACCCTAAGATAGCTACAATATAACTAATATTTACATTGTAGCTAGTTTAGGATTTATTTTTATTTTATAAGCAAGTTTGTATTTATTTTAACTAGGTAGAATAGTTATTAAATAGTTATTAACTATTTAATAACTACCTAGCTAAAATAAGTACAAATTTACCTGTAAAATAAAACCTAAGTTTTAATTGCAATTAAATAAAATGAACTAAAGTACAAAAAAATCCCACTAAATTACAGAGAATAATAAAATAATTACAAGAATTTTAAACTAATTACACCTAATCTAATCTCCCTAATAAAATAAAAAAGCCCCCCAAAATAATAAAAATCCCTACCCTACACTAAATTGCAAATAGCCCTTAAAAGGGCCTTTTGCGGGGCATTGCCCCAAGTAATCAGCTCTATTACCTGTAAAAAAAAAATACAATACCCCCCAACATTGCAACCCACACACCCAACCCTACTCTAAAACCCACCCAATCCCCCTTAATAAAACCTAACACTACCTCCTTGAAGATAACCCTACCTTGAGACGTCTTCACCCAACCGGGCAGAAGTGGTCCTCCAGATGGCCAGAAGTCTTCATCTTATCAGGCAATAGAATGTTCCAATCAGCCAATAGAATGCAAGCTCAATCCTATTGGCTGATTGGATCAGCCAATAGGATTGAACTTCAATCCTATTGGCTGATTGCATCAGCCAATAGGATTTTTCCTACCTTAATTCCGATTGGCTGAGAGAATTCTATCAGCCAATCGAAATTCAAGGGACGCCATCTTGGATGACGTCATTTAAAGGAATATTCATTCATCCGGTAGTCGTCGGCCTGGAAGGATGCTCCGCGTCGGATGTCTTGAAGATAGACCCGCTCCGCTCCGGATGGATGAAGATAGAAGATGCCGCCTGGATGAAGACTTCTGCCCGTCTGGAGGTCCTCTTCTGGCCTGATAGGATGAAGACTTCTGGCCATCTGGAGGACCACTTCTGCTCGGTTGGGTGAAGACGTCTCAAGGTAGGGTGATCTTCAAGGGGTTAGTGCTAGGTTTTATTAAGGGGGGATTGGGTGGGTTTTAGAGTAGGGTTGGGTGTGTGGGTTGTGGGTTGTAATGTTGTTAATTTAATGATAGTATAGTGTTAAGTGTAATTGTTAGGTTCTTAGGTTAGGTTTAATTTTACAGGTAAATTTGAAACTTATTTTAGCTAGGTAGTTATTAAATAGTTAATAACTATTTAATAACTATTCTACCTAGTTAAAATAAATACAAACTTGCCTGTAAAATAAAAATAAATCCTAAAATAGCTACAATGTAACTATTAGTTATATTGTAGCTATCTTAGGGTTTATTTTATAGGTAAGTATTTATTTTTAAATAGGAATAATTTATTTAATGATAGGAATATTTATTTAGATTAATTTAAATTATATTTAAATTAGGGGGTGTTAGGGTTAGGGTTAGATTTAGGATTAGGGGTTAATAAATTTAATATAGTGGCGGCGGTGTAGGGGGCAGATTAGGGGTTAATAAATATAATGTAGGTGGCGGCGAGGTCCGTGAGCGGCAGTTTAGGGGTTAAACATTGTATTTAGTTGCGGCGGGGTCCGGGAGCGGCGGTTTAGGGGTTAATACATATAATGTAGCTGGCGGCAGGGTCCGGGAGCGGCGGTTTAGGGGTTAATACATATAATGTAGGTGGTGGTGGGCTCAGGGAGCGGCGGTTTAGGGGTTAAACACTTTATTAGAGTTGCGGTGGGCTCCGGGAGCAGCGGTATAGGGGTAAAACAGTATAGTATAGTGTGGGTGCTTAGTGACAGTGTACCAAGAAAGCTGCGAATAAGCCAAAGAGCAGCGAGATCGATGACTGTTAGTTAAAAACAGTCCGCTGCTCATCGCTCCCTACTTGGTGTGTGGCTTTTTGACAGCTTTCTTGATCATTTTGGAGAGCGTATTCAGGTCTGCGGCAGCGATGTTAGGCGATCTTAGGCAAGCGTATTGGTGCCGTTGAATGCAAGAAAGTCGACGGCTTGATAACTAGAGGCCCATATCACTCAAAATAGCCGATCTCTGCTGTAAACATTTTGGTATGAATAAATAATTACAGTTTTATTTATCTAACAGTTAGTTGTTCTTTATTCTATAGAGACTCATTAGAAATCAGTGGATGTTATACAATAAATAAATTCCCAGAATGTCTATAATCACACAAGAGTTTCCGCTGAACTTTACTCTGTAGTATGTGGCAATGGAAAAAAATAATGTAGTAGATCCTATGGGAAATATATACCTCTAAATATCCTTTGTAGATTATTTATTGTATATATACAGGTATAAGCAAAACCACCACACCATGCATAATCTTTATGGGCATAGTTATCTGTATAATGGTAAAGTTTTGAGCTGTGTTCTGCAGTTTAATGCTATTCTCATCCTTTGACGCTGCAATCCTAGTCACGGTTTTGTCTATTATTACTCTTTGTATGCGCATATTGTATATACCATTTTGGTGCTATATTGCAGGTGTATGGATTAAAACAATAAAAAAAATATATTTAAAAAATTAAAAATAAATAAGACATGAACAATATGGCATTGGTGAATCACTAGCAAATATACCTACTATAGGGCCAGATTACAAGTGGAGTGCTATTTAACACTCCCGCTTGAGCTTTAACTGCATTAGACTTAAGTTTTTTGTGCGTGTCTGGTTGCGCTCATATTACAGGTTGAAAGTAAACTGTTTTTGCTCTCACGATAATCAGACGAGCTTAAAAAGCCAAACTTGAAATATCGCAAGCTCAATAACGTATTCCCCCATTGAAGCCAATGGAGCAAAATAAAGTGTGCACACCCTACTGCATATTCTCAAGTGCGCTAACCCGACCAGAAAATATGAATATTTCCCATTCCAATGTTCTTCACATAGAAGACTGTTCTATTTATTCATAAATACAAATGTATACATATATCTAATGGTATTTTGGTACAATATACAGTATATCTATACCTATATATATATATATATAGATGATTATATATAGGTATAGATATATAGATATATGAATTTCTATTTAAATATTGGAATGTGAAATATTTACAGTAAATACACAGTATAACGCTTTATTTAAAATAAATATTGCATTAAAGGGATATGGTACCCAAATATTGAAGCACTTGAAACTGATGCAGCATAGTTGTAAAAAGCTGACTAGAAAATATCACCTGATCATTTCTATGTGAAAAAGGAAGATATTTATTTCTAATGACACAGTGAGTCAACGGATCATCATAATTACTATTGGGAATATCACTCCTGACCAGCAGGAGGAGGCAAAGAGCACCACAGCACAGCTGTTAAATACCACTCCCTTACCCACAACCCCCAGTCATTCTCTTTGCTTGTATCAGTTGTAAGGAGGGGTAAAGTTAGGTGTCTTATTCTTCAATCAAGAGTTTGTTAATTTTTTTGAGCAGAGCAAGTTTGCTCTGGCCTTTTCGGTTTAGCCATAGTCCATGTCAGTCTCTTCAGTAGAGCAGTGGTGACTTTTAAGCATTTGGGAACTTGTGGGTTATAATCCCCACTGTGCATCCCAAGTAGTTTGTGCTGCCCTTCTTTAAAAGCGTGAGTAGGTTTACTCAGTCTTTTCTGTTTCCACAGGTCCATGTGAGGAGTTTTGCATTTCAAACTTTGTGAGCTGCCCTGCTGCCGGGCAGATGGTTATGGAGGTAAGTGCTATTTTTATTTCCTGTTTGGAGCATAAAGTGGCACTTATTGGGTTCATTTTTGGGTTTTTTTTATTCCCGCTTGCGTGCAGGTTTTTACCTTGTGGCAGTTTTTGTGGGGCACTGTTAGGGGAATTATGGCTCTGTTTTGTTTTTATTAGGAGTTCTGATTTTCACTCCTTGTTATGGCTCTAGGACGGTGTGCTGCTTTTAGTTACAGTGGTGCTGCTTATCTTTTTCCGGCGTGTGCTGTGTATAGTTTCAGGACTGCTTGATGGGCTTGCAGTTTCTTTTACTCATGCCGGCCGGGAGATGGTTGTATACACCCACGATGGGCGGAGCTTATTCGGCGTGAGTTTTGCGCGCTCTTTTCTAATCACTTCTGAGTTGCAGGAAGTGGTACGCTGTTGGCTCCTGTTCCGGTGTGTAAGTTTGTCAGAACCGAGAGCTGGTGTTGGCACTGGGGAGTCCAGATTGTTCATTGGGCTACGTTTTCATTCTCTGGTCTGTGAGAGGTCAGGTAAGCACCTCAGCTAGGCTGCTTGTTGAGGTATAGAGGTGCAGCAGGGGTTTAGGTTTTTCTTTTTTTTTTAGCGTGACTTTTTTTTGGTTAACATTTTTTTCTAAAAGTAACAGTAACGTTATTTTTTAGCTGCTACATTTTTTTGATTTTTTATTAGTATCATATTTTTTGTGTGCTAAAGATGGAACAAGAGGACCTGCAAGCTGTTACTTGCACTTTATGTTTAGATGCTAATGTAGAGCCACCTATCCCTTTCTGTTCCTAATGTATTGAGAGAGCATTTACATTAAAGGAATAGGCTTTTTGATTAAGAGCCTTCATTTTCTAAGGAGAATGTTGTTCACAAGTCTCCTGTTCAAGCTTTACCACAGCTTTCTCCCCAATCATCCCAATCTTTATCCTCTTTTCATGCAGTGCCCTGCAGTTTGTCTCAGGTTGTTTTTTTTGCAGGATATGGCTACTCATATATCCTCTGCAGTATCTGAGGCTTTGTCCACTTTTCCTGTGTTGCAGGGGAAGTGCAAAAGGAGATTTAAGGTTTCTGATTCTGTTGCAGTTATGTCACATGCTTCTTCCCATAGGTCTGAGGAGGAAGATACTTCTGTGGTGTCTGAAGGTGAAATTTCAGATTCGGACAGTGTAATTCCTTCCTCTGATTCTGAGGTTGTTTCCTTCAGGTTTAAAGGGACACTGAACCCAAATTTTTTCATTTGTGATTCAGATAGAGCATGCAATTTTAAGCAACTTTCTAATTTACTCCTATTATCAATTTTTCTTCGTTCTCTTGCTATCTTCATTTGAAAAAGAAGGCATCTAAGCTTTTTTTTTGTTCAGAACTCTGGACAGAGCTTTTTTATTGGTGGATGAATTTATCCACCAATCAGCAAGAAAAACCCAGGTTGTTCACCAAAAATGGGCCGGCATCTATACTTACATTCTTGCATTTCAAATAAAGATACCAAGAGAATGAAGAACATTTGATAATAGGAGTAAATTAGAAAGTTGCTTAAAATGTCATGCTCTATCTGAACCACGAAAGAAAAATTTTGGGTTCAGTGTCCCTTTGAGCTTGAACACCTCCGTTTGTTACTTAAGGAGATTTTGGCCACCTTGGATGACTCTGACACGATGGTCATAGTTTCTCCTAAGAAGTCTAGTAAGCTTAATATGTTTTTTGATGTTCCTTCCGCAGTGGAAGTTTTTCCTGTTCCAGATAGTGTTTCAGAGATTATTGCACGGGAATGGGAGAAGCCTGGGATTCCTTTTTCGCCTTCTCCAATTTTTAGAAAAATGTTTCCTATTGCAGATTCTATTAAGGAGACTTGGCAGACAGCTCCCAAGGTGGAGGGAACAATTTCCACCTTGGCTAAGATGACCACTATTCCTATTGAGGATAGTTGTTCTTTTAAGTATCCCATGGATAAGAAGTTGGAAGCTTTTCTTAAAAAGATGTATGTTCACCAGGGGTTCCAATTGCAGCCCCTTGTGTATATTGCTATGGTTACCAGTGCAGATGCATATTGGTTTGATGAGTTGTCTGAATCTATTCAGCAGGATACTCCTCTTGAGGAGATACAGGATAGAATTAAGGCTTTAAAATTGGCCAATTCCTTTATTGCGGATGCTTCTTTACAGTTCATCAAGTTGGGAACAAATATTTCTGGCTTTGCCGTTTTGGCCCGCCTGGCCTTATGGTTAAAGTCCTGGTCTGCGGATGTATCATCTAAATCTAAGCTTTTGTCTATTCCCTACAAGGGTAAGACCTTGTTTGGGTCAGGTTTGGCTGAGATTATTTCTGATATTACGGTAGGGAAGAGGCATTCTCTCCCTCAGGATAAGAGAAATAAACAGAAGGTCCATCAGAGTAATTTTCGTTCCTTTCGTAACTTCTCTGGTAAATCTTTCTCTTCCTCCTCCAAGCAGGATCAGTCCAAGCCCTCTTGGAAGTCCAATCAGTCATGGAGCAAGGGGAAGCAAACTAAGAAGCCTGTTGCTGACTCAAAGTCGTAAGAAGTAGTAAGAAGTGAATACAGCGCCAACAAGAGGCCAAGGGATAAATATACTCACAGAGAGATAAAAGAAGATTATTTAATGAACCATGTTAAAAAGCATCAGTAATAAAAGACTATATATAAAAAAATGTAAAAAACACATATAAATAAAATTACAAATACAGGAATATCTTACAAAAGCGGCTCAAAGGGCCAAAGCTGATAATTACAATAAAAACAGAGGTAATAACAGGTGATCAGTGTGAGTGGTACACCAGAGTAAGAGTGTATACTAATAAAACAGAATTAGCCTAAGTACAACTGTAGCAAGTGCATCAAGCAAAAAACTAATAAACAATAATACAAACAATAGTGTTCAAAATTAGTGTTACAAAAATAGTGTTCCAAAAAATAGAAAAATGCACTGCAGTGCAAAAAAAGGGGGGTAGCAAAATAATTGTATAGATACAATCAAATAGTGAGTGAGTGCAAATGGATATAAAAATGCTAGCTACTTAATCCAGTGAGGTTAAGATATAATTAAATAAAATACACAATATGCAATAACATAAAAAATAAAATACACAATTTGCAATAACATAAAAAATAAAATATAAAATATAATCCAAAAAAGTGTTCAAAAAGTTGATCAACAAATGTTAGTGAAGAACAAAAATAAGTCAATCAAAACAAAAAAATGGAAAAAATGGGTAATGAAAAGCAAGGTGAAAGTGAGGAAATTGATTCCTTCCAATGTTAGTTACTTTAACAGATCCAAATTCCTGAGTGTGGTTGCTGAAGTAGCTGATTGGATCTTGAGAAAGGCCCTTTTTTGAGGGCAGAAACGCGTTGACATATTGGTAAGCATTACTTTAATCTTTACTTCATTCTCATATTGGATACACTATGTTGTGAATTTCTTTTTTTACAGGGACACTTTTTAGGATACCATAGGAGCAGCTGACAGGTGCTAGGATCCAATCAGCTACTTCAGCAACCACACTCAGGAATTTGGATCTGTTAAAGTAACTAACATTGGAAGGAATCAATTTCCTCACTTTCACCTTGCTTTTCATCACCCATTTTTTCCATTTTTTGTTTTGATTGACTTATTTTTGTTCTTCACTAACATTTGTTGATCAACTTTTTGAACACTTTTTTGGATTATATTTTATATTTTATTTTTTATGTTATTGCATATTGTGTATTTTATTTTTTATGTTATTGCATATTGTGTATTTTATTTATTTAATTATATCTTAACCTCACTGGATTAAGTAGCTAGCATTTTTATATCCATTTGCACTCACTCACTATTTGATTGTATCTATACAATTATTTTGCTACCCCCCTTTTTTTGCACTGCAGTGCATTCTTCTATTTTTTGTAACACTATTTTTGTAACACTAATTTTGAACACTATTATTTGTATTATTGTTTATTAGTTTTTTGCTTGATGCACTTGCTACAGTTGTACTTAGGCTAATTCTGTTTTATTAGTATACACTCTTACTCTGGTGTACCACTCACACTGATCACCTGTTATTACCTCTGTTTTTATTGTAATTATCAGCTTTGGCCCTTTGAGCCGCTTCTGTAAGATATTCCTGTATTTGTAATTTTATTTATATGTGCTTTTTACATTTTTTATATATAGTCTTTTATTACTGATGCTTTTTAACATGGTTCATTAAATAATCTTCTTTTATCTCTCTGTGAGTATATTTATCCCTTGGCCTCTTGTTGGCGCTGTATTCACTTCTTACTACTTGTGCATATTTTTTGGAGGTTGGTTAGGATCTCTGTTTGGATACAGCTTGGGGATTACCTTAGCGCTTGTACACACACCCTTTTTCACTGCTGATTCAAAGTCAGCATGAAGGGGCTGCCCCCAATCGGTCAATTCTTCCTCTGGTTCAAGAGGGTTCAAGAGGGTCAATTCATGACTACAGTAGATCTGAAGGATGCGTATCTGCATATTCCCATCCACAAGGAACATCACAAGTTTCTGAGGTTTGCTTTTCTAGACAAGCATTTTCAGTTTGTGACTCTTCCTTTTGGTATTGCAACAGCTCCCAGGGTGTTCTCAAAGGTCCTGGGAGCATTGCTGGCAGTGCTCAGATTGCAGGGGGTTGCAGTAGCACCTTATCTGGATGACATTCTAGTTCAGGCGCCATCTTTTCAACTAGCAAGCTCCCACACAGAGTTTTCTTTTCTGCGCTCCCACGGTTGGAAGGTAAATTTAGGAAAAAGTTCCTTGATTCCAGTTACAAGAGTGGTATTCTTGGGGACCATTATCGATTCTCTAGAGATGAAGATTTTTTTGACATAAGCAAGGAAATAAAAAATGTTCAATTCGTGCCTTGCTCTTCAGTCCTCTCCTCGTCCGTTGGTGGCCCAGTGTATGGAGGTTATTGGTCTGATGGTTTCAGTCATGGACATCATTCCGTTTGCTCGGTTCCATCTCAGGCCTCTTCAGTTATGCATGCTCAGACAGTGGAACGGGGATTATATGGATCTGTCCCCAAAGATTGTTCCAGATCAGGCTGTAATATATTCTCTTCTGTGGTGGTTGTCTCAGGATCTTCTCTCCCAGGGAATTTGTTTTAGCAGGCCTACCTGGGTGATCGTGACCACAGATGCCAGTCTGCTGGGTTGGGGAGCTGTCTGGGGTTCGCTGAAGGCTGAGGGTCTGTGGACCCGGGAGGAATCTGTTCTTCCCATAAATATTCTAGAGCTGAGGGCGATCTTTAATGCTCTTCTGGCCTGGCCTCAGTTAGCATTAACCCAGTTTATCAGGTTTCAGTCTGACAACATTAAGTAAGTGGCTTACATCAATCATCAGGGAGGAACTCGGAGTTCCCTGGCCATGACAGAGTTGCCAAGATTATGCAGTTGACGGAGGCTCACAACTGCTGTCTATCTGCGATCCACATTCCAGGGGTGGACAATTGGCAAGCAGATTTTCTGATCAGACAGTCTTTTCATCCAGGGGAGTGAGAACTTCATCCGGAGGTGTTTTCCAGTTTGATTCTCAAATGGGGTCAACTGGAATTAGATCTTATGGCATCTCGTCACAATGCCAAGCTTCCGAAGTACGGATCGAGGTCAAGGGATCCTTAGGCTGTACTGATAGATGCATTAGTAGTTCCTTGGAAGTTCAGTCTGGCATACATGTTTCCTCGGTTTGCCCTTCTTCCTCGGGTCATTGCTTGGATCAGACAAGAGAGGGCATCAGTGATTCTCATTGCACCGGCGTGGCCTCGCAGAATCTGGTATGCAGATCTGGTGGAGATGTCATCCTCCCCACCTTGGAGTCTTCCGTTAAGGAAGGAACTTCTACTTCAGGGGCCCTTTCTTCATCCAAATCTCATTTCTCTGCTTGGAGATTGAACGCTTGATTTTATCCAAGCGTGGTTTTCTGAGTCGGTTATTGAGACTATGATTCATGCACATAAGCCTGTGACTAGAAGAATTTATTATAAGATATGGTGTAAATATCTGTATTGGTGTGAATCCAGGGGCTACTCTTGGAGTAGCGTTAGGATTTCTAGGATTTTGTCTTTTCTCCAGGAGGGTCTGGAGAAAGGTTTATCTGCAGTACCCTGAAGGGTCAAATTTCTTTATCTATTTTGTTGCACAAGTGTTTGGCGGATGTGCCAGATGTTCAGTCTTTTTGTCAGGCCCTGGTTAGAATCCGACCTATGTTTAAGTTTGCGACTCCTCCTTGGAGTCTTGTTCTCTAATAATTTTGTTCTTAGAGTTCTTCAACAGGCTCCGTTTGAGCATATGCATTCTTTGGATATTAAGTTGTTATCCTGGAAGGTTTTGTTTTTGGTTGCTATCTCTTTGGCTCAAAGAGTTTCAGGGCTTTCAGCGTTGCAGTGTGAATCTCCTTTCCTTATTTTTCATTCTGATAAGGTAGTTCTGTGTACTGCCCTTGGTTTTTCTTCCCAAGGTTGTTTCGGATAAGAATATTAATCAAGAAATTGTTGTTCCTTCTTTGTGTCCTAATCCTTCTTCTCATAAGGAATATTTGTTGCACAACCTGGATGTAGTTCATGCATTGAAATATTATTTACAGGCAACTAAGGATTTTCGTCAGTCTTCTTCTTTATTTGTTGTTTTTTCTGGGAAGCGTAAGGGTCAGAAAGCTGCGGCTACATCTCTTTCTTGTTGTTTGAAGAGTGTTATTCGCTTGGCATATGAGACTGCTGGTCAGCAGCCTCCTGAGAAGATCACGGCTCATTCCACGAGGGCTGTTTTTTCTACTTGGGCTTTCAAAAATGGGGCTTCTGTAGATCAGATTTGCAAGGCTGCCACTTGGTCATCTTTACACACTTTTTCTAAATTTTAAAAATGTAATACTTTTGCTTCAGTTGAGGCTTCTTTTGGGAGAAAGGTTCTTCAAGCAGTGGTGCCTTCTGTTTAGGTTAACTGTCTTGTCCCTCCCTTTTTATCCATGTCCCCTAGCTTGGGTATTGATTCCCAATAGTAATTATAATGATCTGTGTCATTATAAAGAAAAGGAAATTTATGCTTAACTGATAAATTTGTTTCTTTCTTGAAACGGTGAGTCCATGACCCGCCCTGTATTTTCAGACAGTTTATTTTTTTTAAAACTCAGGCACCTCTGCAAATATACTACTTCCTTTCTCTTTTATCTCTGGTCAAATGACTGGGGGTTGAGGGTAAGGGAGTGGTATTTAACAGCTTTGCTGTAATGCTCTTTGCCTCCTCCTGTTGGTCAGGAGTGATATTCCCAATAGTAATTATGATGATCTGTTGGCTCACTGTGTCAAGAAAGAAACAAATTTATCATGTAAGCATAAATTTCCTTTTTTTGCCCCAAATTTCTTAAGTATTCACACCCTACTGTAAAGAGACTTTAAGCAGCCAGTCAGCTAGGTAGTGTACATTTGGCATTTGGCATAGTCATGTTATTTTCCTATTTAATTTAAGCAATTTCTATGAAATCTCTTGAGATTTCAGTGAAATCTCATGAAATCACAGCAAAGGCAAAACATTACTTAAGCACTGCTGATGCTGATTGGCTATTGTTGTTTTTTCAACTTGCAGCTGGAAAGCATCTGAAGTATAGCTGTTTACACATCACTTACTGTACTTTGGTGAGCTAAATATTTTTTGAGGTAAAATATCTTCCTTTTTTACATAAAGATGTTCAGGTGATATTTTCATGTCAGTTATGCTGCATCACTTTCAGTTGATTTAGCATATGAGTATTATGTCCCTTTAACATGCTTTTACATTTACTTAACTGTAGATGGATCCAATGTCTATCTATGTATATACATATATATTTATGTTTTTAGATGTGAATATGTCTGTAAATACCTAAATACACATATAAATACATAAATACATCTGTACATTTATATATATATTAATGTTGGGTTAGAACTCTCGAATCCGCCAAACAGCTACCCAGGGTGCTTCCAAGAACTATTACAAGCATCAAAGAAACAGTATGCACTTTCCAGGATTTTCTTGTTACCTCTTTATTTGTAACGTTTTGGGGTTTTACCCCCTTCATCAGACACTCAAAAAATAGTAACAGTAGTGTACTGACCCCGACCGTGACTTATATCATCTCTAAAGTGCATCAGAGACAAGCCGCGACCTGTAGTGTGACTCCCACCGGCTGACGTCATCAGGAGGCGACTTAGCTTCTGGAATCCCCAGTGCCTAGTAACAATAAAGTGAAATACCCATCACAGAGGCTAAGAACAGTGCTAACCCTCTTAAACATCTTAGTTAATGAGCGGTACCACACGTATGGTTGATCGTGCTGTGATCCACAATGGTAACTCTGTCAGCAGGGTTGTCATAGCAACCCACATAAACATAACAACATGCAGCTGTCATTATACTAACGAGAGAGGAGTACACGGCCACAATCAAATATATATAGCTCCCTGTACTAATTGCTAGCAAGATGTTAATGCTGACTGAATCTAAAAAACAAACATATTCAAAAGTGAAATGCCGCATATAGCGCGCGGGTCATAGAGGTTAACAAGAGGGTCCTGGCTTCTTAATGGACATATATCCTGCAATTAGAGCCAAACATATACTGATCACCCTCAACAAGCCCCAAAAAGACTGACTCATAACAACATCATAATAATTAAAGAAATTGCCCTACAGCTGCAACAATAACCTTTAAAACTACCACCACCATCATATCTACATTATCAGCAATTCATAAGGATTTGCTACTAATAGACTACCCATGCTTGATCACTATCTACAGGCATACTAATAACTTTTTAATTACACATCGATAAGTTAATAGTTCAGAAGTCCTACATAAAGTTCCGATCTAGGTAGGAATTTAATCCTTTAGGTGTCATCGTGCCCAGTCTAAAGGTCCACCTTCCTTCTTTCTATAGTAATATCTTTCCCCTATCTCCACCCTGGGGGAGTGGGGGGACACGATCAATGATTGTATATTTCAGGTCAACCACTGTGTGGCCTTTTTGGACAAAATGTCTTGCCACACACCTATTTAGACATGTATACGTAAGTATGTCTATGCCTGCTTTTTTTTTTTTCTAACACCTGAGGTCTCAAATCCTTGAACCCTTATAACTTTTTTGTGCAATATTTTTTTAAATAATTATTATTAGATGGTGTTTATTCTGACTTAATCTACTGTTTGTAAGATGACTGCCTTCTAATGTGTAATTTAGAAGTACAATTTTACTTTCAGTTAGAAGAATCCGGCAGTAGCTTAACTCAGACAAGTACCACAGAAGAGATTTGTGAATTCTTCATGCTTCATGCCGGATAAAAAGAATTTGCCTCTGCAAAGCTATTAGCAGAACGTTCTAGCAAACTTTACACACACCGTAAAACTAAAATGGTGGCAGAATGTGACCTCAAAATGTCAGGGGTGGAACAGAGAATAAACATAAAAATTAATACAATAATAAAACAGAACACTAGAGGGAGCACAACAACTAAAATACAGGTATACCTCACTTTACAGCACTTCACTTTACAGCTTTTTGCTAATACAGTGCTTTGTGGAGCTGAAGTTCAACCTCCAATGATTTTGAAACAGTGCTGTACTCGTGTGATTATGAGAAAAGTGATTGGCACCATTTTTTTTTATGCGCAGTTCATTCTGTTTACATCATTACAGGGCAATCTGTGTCTCAGTATTGTAGTCTTGCAAATTGTACTGCATTAATTGTCACTATTCAACAGATACAGTTTTTATTGAATACTAACTGAATACTGTGCTGTGCTAGTGTTAAACTAAACATAGCGCTTTTGCACCCCTAATATTTGTTAGTGCAAAGATGTTTTCAAGTTTTTTAATACATTAGCAAGTAAAAAGAAAGCTAAAACCACAATGTTTAACTTTAAGGTGGTTTTCACTTTACAGCGGGGCTCCGGTCCCTAATCCGCTGTATGAGCGAGGTATACCTATAACACTTAAAGATGTACATATGAAAATATGGACATAACACTATATCTCCACTGCTACCCCCTAAAACCCCATAGCATGTAAGCCTATGAGCCCATATGTCAAAAGATATATAGATTTTGTGCTAGTGGGTATAAGCTCCTTTCACTATTAGAAGCTTCCACTATGCTTCTCAGGGGAAATTGTAAGAAGAGTAGTTTATAGGAAAGGGCGCTCTAAATAGAGCTATTACCTTATGGAGATTTTTTAAATATGAAAAATATGAAAATATGAAAAATATATATAAAAAATGTAAATAGAAATGTATTCTATGACACCAGATAAGATTTTGTACAGAATAAAAAAATATTTTATTTTAGTAAAAACAAAAAAGATTTTTTAAAACAAGTGAGTTTGAGATTCTTATGTACAAATGAATCTGATAGGTTGGCCAACCTTGTAATCTAAATAATCTTAAATTGATCTAATATTGATTTCTTGCGTAGCAGTATCAATAGTATCAATATTTGACAAATTTCAATACAGCAATATTTGACAAATTTCAACAAAGCAATTTTCGAAAAAGCAATTTTAAAACCCACAGTTATATGATAGGCTGTTGATCTAATCAGGAGTTTAGGACTATATACCTGAATTAAAATTGTATAAACACAATTACAATTTTCAAATGAAGTTTATAGAGTATGTATAAAAAAGTCTGATTTTTCCAAAACGTGATTAAAAGTCCATCTTGAGGTAACCCTTAGGTAATACCCAATATGAGAGTCTATGATGTTTATAAGAAATTTTCTTGGCTGCAGCCTAAGTTTATAGAAGATATTTTTTTTAAGGTACTATGTACCTATATCAAATGCGGTAAGGTAAGCAGGTGTGTAGATGTAACCTTATTATCCTTGCTGAGAGACGTTTTTGCGACCAGCTTTTCTTCCTTGATCTTTAAGTGGTGTGATCCACAAATCCGCCTCCTATGTCTTATGGGGGCTGAGTCTTTGTATATTATGTTGTGCGGTAAGGGACTTCCGCACTTCTACTGTTATTTCCACATACACCCTACCGGGGAAGAGCTTTCAATCTATGACTACACAAAAGTTGTTCACGGTTGATGCCTGCACAAATTGCCGGAACACATATGTGGTCTACCTTGTAACATGTTTCCAGTGTAAGAAACAGTATGTTGGCCTCACTACAAGGGAGGCTAGAGAAAGAATTAAACAGCATCTCAATGGAGTCAAGTCAGACCACCCTGACTCACAGGTAGCGTGGCATTATAAACACAGTCAAAGTAGTACAGCACAGAGATAAGTGGGTGGTGCAGGCTGTAGGGGTACCACACAAAAACCCCTAAACTTGTAACACAGTCCAAAGAAAACAGCAGCACTCACCACTTTATGCAAAAGGTTCCATCTTTATTTGGATATTCAAAGAAGAATAGACAACGTTTTGGACCTCTAGTCCTTAGTCATGTCAATACATAAATGCAGGTAATACACCTTGATATAGGGATGGGGGTCTGGAAACCACACCTACCAATTAACTATTTAACTGTGAATGCAAACATTCCTACAGTGTAACCTGGCTTGAAAGAGGATGCGCCATCTAGTGACAAGCATACAATAATACATATTAAAAATATCAATTACACATTGTTGCAAAAAATAGCAACATTACAGAATATTAGATACAGAAACGAATCTTATACAATTTAAAGAAAAACAGATAGGTCATATTCTTTATTCATTCCAATAGGAGCCATAGTTTCCAATTTGTTAATCCAAAAAACCTCCTTATGTTTTAAAAAAAAAAGTTCTCTATTTCCTCCCCTTGGTAAACTAATGTGGTCAATGATTTGAAAGTTGACATACACTGTGGCCTGCCTGAATAAAGTGTTCTGCTACTGGATTTTTTATTTTACCATTTCTGATGTCAGACCTATGTTCACATATTCTCTCACGGACCATCCTAGTGGTCTCTCCGATATAGCTCTGCCCACATGGGCATTTGATCATGTAAATGGCAAAAGTAGTATTGCATGTAAATAAACCCCTGATGTTATATTTCTTGCCTGTGCGTGGATGATAAAAAAATTTACCCTTTACCATACTGTTGCAACTTGCACAGCCTAAACATGAGTAACACCCCATGTTTTTATCTGAGATGCAACTCTGAACTTTGGTTTTTGAAGTACCTATATCAGCCTTAATCAACCTGTCTCTAAGATTCTTAATTCTCTTAAAGGCCGGCATAAAACCTGACTGAAATTCAGTCACATGGGGATTACATTTGCTCAATATATGCCAGTGCCTCCTAAGAATAGAATTAATGTTGTTACTTAATGAATTAAATTTTGTAACAAAAACAACACGATCCTGCTTCAACTTCATCTTAACTTTAGGTTTTGATGTCTCAAGTAAACTGTTACGTGACACCGCTGCCACTTCTTCAATCTCTTTGTTAACTAATTCAGTGGGATAACCCCTTCACTTTAAATTTATCACCCATCTGGTTCAATCTCTGTCTAACCAGTTTGTCATCTGAGACAATTCTCCTCACTCTCAGGAGTTGACTACGGGGTAATGACCTCTTAAGTGTTTCAGGGTGAAAACTATCAAAATGGAGCAGGCTATTTTTGTCAGTGGATTTAGTATAAAGATCTGTTCCAAAACTATTACCTAATTTGTAAACTTTAGTGTCTAGAAACTCAATACTTTCCTCACTGTGCTTCAATGAGAATTTAATGTGAGTAGTTGCACTGTTTAACTGATTGACAAAATCCCATAGGGATCCAATGTCGCCCAACCACACACCAAATATATCGTCTATGTAGCGCCACCAGGTGGCGCCACATAGAATGAAGAGATTGTTCTCAAAGACAAATCTCTCCTTAAAGATGTTCATAAATATATTTGCGTATGTTGGGGCGACATTGGATCCCATGGCCGTACCCTGTCTTTGAATGTAAAATTCATCTTGAAATAAAAAGTAGTTACACCTAAGCACAATTTCAAGGAGTTCCAGAACAAAATCTATTTGACAGCTATTAAACGTACTGAATTGCTGCAAAACCTTTTTTACTGCTCCTATGCCAGATGTATGTGTTATGGAGGTGTATAGGCTTGATACGTCTAGGGTGTATAGAATACTTTTTTCAGTGGCAATGTTTAAATACTTTAGTTTAACTAGAAAATTGCTTGTATCTTTAATATAAGAGCTAGATAATTCTACAAAAGGTCTTAAAATATAATCAAGATAGATTGAAATATTAGAACATACAGAATCCATGCTAGAGACAATAGGACGACCCGGAGGGGCCTGTAGATTTTTATGAACCTTAGGTAAGGTATATAAGACAGGTGTTTGTGCATATTCACGAGATAGGAACATAATTTCCTTTTTACCAATGATGCCATTTTTAAAGGCAAACAAAACCTTTTTGTTAATTTCCTTTTCAATGTTAAAAATAGGATTATATGGTAAGCATTGGTAAACCTCGTTATCAGATAATTGGGACTTGATTTCTTTCACATAATAATCTTTATCAAGAAGAACTGTTGCTCCGCCCTTGTCTGCAGATTTCAAAACAACATTTTTGTTCATTTGTAAAGATTTTAAAGCTTTTATAGACCCATTATCTAAATGACACTTATTATGACCATATGAATCTACATGTTTGTTAGCCTTTATCTTTTTTTGTACCTTATGTTGTAAATTTTTAACATCATCTAATACCAACTTAGAAAAAATATCAATACTATGATCATAATTTGATGGCATGTATTTGCTTTTAACCTTAAGACCCAGATTTTTAAGGTGTAACTCACTCAAATTTACTGCACAATTATCAGGTTTATCAATATAACAATCGTTGGAAAACATAGATCTCAATTTAAGTTATCTAAAGAATTTAAATAGATCTTTCTCTATCTCAAAAAAAAATCACATTTAGAGAAAGGGCAAAAGGAAAGTCCACGTTGTAATAGTGACGATTCAGTCTCTGTAATATGTACCTGTGATAAATTTAAAACTAGTGATTCACCCTTGTTCCCCGTCTGTTCGGGTTGCTCCTGCGTGGTGCCGTGCCTGTGTCTCCGACCCCCACATCTGACCTTGTGTCTGTCTCTGAGTCCCCCGTTGAGGACCCCAGATCTTGACTCGTATTAGGTGTTCCGCCATAACTGCGTCTGTTGTACCTCCGTCTCCGATAACCGGAAGTTCCTCTGACGTCATTTCCGGTCTGTTCCGATCTCCAGCGATACACTGTCCCCAGTGAATAATCCTCCTCATCGCGAAGGAATTTGGTACGTTTGCGTGCTTCCAGCATGGAGTGGAGTTCAGTCACAGCCTTATTTGTCGTCTCCATCAGTTTATTTAAATCATCTGTCTTCAGACTTGCCTTTAACTCCGTCTCCAGCTTTAACAATTCAGACTGCTGTATATTGATCTCTTTTTGTAGACAATCCACAGTTAAGACCATCAGGTCAAATGAACATTTGTTCAAGATATATTCAAATTTCTCACAGTATTCTGTATTGTTAAGCATAAGAGTTGGTCTCACATTCATCCTTAAGCCGCGGGGAATGCGTCCCACTCTGTGATATTCGGCTAATGTAGTAGAGTGTAATTCCCAGGCAAGTTTCTTTCTAGACACTTTATCAAACTGTTTGGTGGAAACTTCCACAGGCGGAATTTTCAAAAAGTCTCTGGAACCACGGGCAAGGGTGGTGATCCGTGCAGCCTCCATCTCAGTGTAGGCAAACATCTTTGAATTAATATCTCCATAATTAGTAACTATATCAGTCACTGTATCCATAGTATCAAAGTGCAAATTACCAGTGTGGTAAAAATATAAACACAGTCCAAGTAGTACAGCACAGATAATTCTACAAAAGGTCTTAAAATATGATCAAGATAGATTGAAATATTAGAACATACAGAATCCATGCTAGAGACAATAGGACGACCCGGAGGGGCCTGTAGATTTTTATGAACCTTAGGTAAGGTATATAAGACAGGTGTTTGTGCATTTTCACGAGATAGGAACATTATTTCCTTTTTACCAATGATGCCATTTTTAAAGGCAAACAAAACCTTTTTGTTAATTTCCTTTTCAATGTTAAAAATAGGATTATATGGTAAGCATTGGTAAACCTCGTTATCAGATAATTGGGACTTGATTTCTTTCACATAATAATCTTTATCAAGAAGAACTGTTGCTCCGCCCTTGTCTGCAGATTTCAAAACAACATTTTTGTTCATTTGTAAAGATTTTAAAGCTTTTATAGACCCATTATCTAAATGACACTTATTATGACCATATGAATCTACATGTTTGTTAGCCTTTATCTTTTTTTGTACCTTATGTTGTAAATTTTTAACATCATCTAATACCAACTTAGAAAAAATATCAATACTATGATCATAATTTGATGGCATGTATTTGCTTTTAACCTTAAGACCCAGATTTTTAAGGTGTAACTCACTCAAATTTACTGCACAATTATCAGGTTTATCAATATAACAATCGTTGGAAAACATAGATCTCAATTTAAGTGATCTAAAGAATTTAAATAGATCTTTCTCTATCTCAAAAAAAAATCACATTTAGAGAAAGGGCAAAAGGAAAGTCCACGTTGTAATAGTGACGATTCAGTCTCTGTAATATGTACCTGTGATAAATTTAAAACTAGTGATTCACCCTTGTTCCCCGTCTGTTCCGGTTGCTCCTGCGTGGTGCCGTGCCTGTGTCTCCGACCCCCACATCTGACCTTGTGTCTGTCTCTGAGTCCCCCGTTGAGGACCCCAGATCTTGACTCGTATTAGGTGTTCCGCCATAACTGCGTCTGTTGTACCTCCGTCTCCGATAACCGGAAGTTCCTCTGACGTCATTTCCGGTCTGTTCCGATCTCCAGCGATACACTGTCCCCAGTGAATAATCCTCCTCATCGCGAAGGAATTTGGTACGTTTGCGTGCTTCCAGCATGGAGTGGAGTTCAGTCACAGCCTTATTTGTCGTCTCCATCAGTTTATTTAAATCATCTGTCTTCAGACTTGCCTTTAACTCCGTCTCCAGCTTTAACAATTCAGACTGCTGTATATTGATCTCTTTTTGTAGACAATCCACAGTTAAGACCATCAGGTCAAATGAACATTTGTTCAAGATATATTCAAATTTCTCACAGTATTCTGTATTGTTAAGCATAAGAGTTGGTCTCACATTCATCCTTAAGCCGCGGGGAATGCGTCCCACTCTGTGATATTCGGCTAATGTAGTAGAGTGTAATTCCCAGGCAAGTTTCTTTCTAGACACTTTATCAAACTGTTTGGTGGAAACTTCCACAGGCGGAATTTTCAAAAAGTCTCTGGAACCACGGGCAAGGGTGGTGATCCGTGCAGCCTCCATCTCAGTGTAGGCAAACATCTTTGAATTAATATCTCCATAATTAGTAACTATATCAGTCACTGTATCCATAGTATCAAAGTGCAAATTACCAGTGTGGTAAAAATATAAACACAGTCCAAGTAGTACAGCACAGAGATAAGTGGGTGGTGCAGGCTGTAGGGGTACCACACAAAAACCCCTAAACTTGTAACACAGTCCAAAGAAAACAGCAGCACTCACCACTTTATGCAAAAGGTTCCATTTTTATTTGGATATTCAAAGAAGAAAAAGTAGTAAGAAGTGAATACAGCGCCAACAAGAGGCCAAGGGATAAATATACTCACAGAGAGATAAAAGAAGATTATTTAATGAACCATGTTAAAAAAGCATCAGTAATAAAAGACTATATATAAAAAATGTAAAAAGCACATATAAATAAAATTACAAATACAGGAATATCTTACAGAAGCGGCTCAAAGGGCCAAAGCTGATAATTACAATAAAAACAGAGGTAATAACAGGTGATCAGTGTGAGTGGTACACCAGAATAAGAGTGTATACTAATAAAACAGAATTAGCCTAAGTACAACTGTAGCAAGTGCATCATGCAAAAAAATAATAAACAATAATACAAACAATAGTGTTCAAAATTAGTGTTACAAAAATAGTGTTCCAAAAAATAGAAAAATGCACTGCAGTGCAAAAAAAGGGGGGTAGCAAAATAATTGTATAGATACAATCAAATAGTGAGTGAGTGCAAATGGATATAAAAATGCTAGCTACTTAATCCAGTGAGGTTAAGATATAATTAAATAAAATACACAATATGCAATAACATAAAAAATAAAATACACAATATGCAATAACATAAAAAATAAAAAATAAAATAAAAAAATATAAAATATAATCCAAAAAAGTGTTCAAAAAGTTGATCAACAAATGTTAGTGAAGAACAAAAATAAGTCAATCAAAACTAAAAAATGGGTGATGAAAAGCAAGGTGAAAGTGAGGAAATTGATTCCTTCCAATGTTAGTTACTTTAACAGATCCAAATTCCTGAGTGTGGTTGCTGAAGTAGCTGATTGGATCCTAGCACCTGTCAGCTGCTCCTATGGTATCCTAAAAAGTGTCCCTGTAAAAAAAGAAATTCACAACATAGTGTATCCAATATGAGAATGAAGTAAAGATTAAAGTAATGCTTACCAATATGTCAACGCGTTTCTGCCCTCAAAAAAGGGCCTTTCTCAAGTGCTAGTCTTGAGAAAGGCCCTTTTTTGAGGGCAGAAACGCGTTGACATATTGGTAAGCATTACTTTAATCTTTACTTCATTCTCATATTGGATACACTATGTTGTGAATTTCTTTTTTTACAGGGACACTTTTTAGGATACCATAGGAGCAGCTGACAGGTGCTAGGATCCAATCAGCTACTTCAGCAACCACACTCAGGAATTTGGATCTGTTAAAGTAACTAACATTGGAAGGAATCAATTTCCTCACTTTCACCTTGCTTTTCATCACCCATTTTTTCCATTTTTTGTTTTGATTGACTTATTTTTGTTCTTCACTAACATTTGTTGATCAACTTTTTGAACACTTTTTTGGATTATATTTTATATTTTATTTTTTATGTTATTGCAAATTGTGTATTTTATTTTTTATGTTATTGCATATTGTGTATTTTATTTAATTATATCTTAACCTCACTGGATTAAGTAGCTAGCATTTTTATATCCATTTGCACTCACTCACTATTTGATTGTATCTATACAATTATTTTGCTACCCCCCTTTTTTGCACTGCAGTGCATTTTTCTATTTTTTGGAACACTATTTTTGTAACACTAATTTTGAACACTATTGTTTGTATTATTGTTTATTATTTTTTTGCATGATGCACTTGCTACAGTTGTACTTAGGCTAATTCTGTTTTATTAGTATACACTCTTATTCTGGTGTACCACTCACACTGATCACCTGTTATTACCTCTGTTTTTATTGTAATTATCAGCTTTGGCCCTTTGAGCCGCTTCTGTAAGATATTCCTGTATTTGTAATTTTATTTATATGTGCTTTTTACATTTTTTATATATAGTCTTTTATTACTGATGCTTTTTTAACATGGTTCATTAAATCATCTTCTTTTATCTCTCTGTGAGTATATTTATCCCTTGGCCTCTTGTTGGCGCTGTATTCACTTCTTACTACTTGTGCATATTTTTTGGAGGTTGGTTAGGATCTCTGGATACAGCTTGGGGATTACCTTAGCGCTTGTACACACACCCTTTTTCACTATTCAAAGAAGAAAAGACAACGTTTCGGACCTCTAGTCCTTAGTCATGTCAATATATAAATGGTTGGCATTATAAGACATACCACAATGGTAACATTGATATCCTTAAATGGCAGATCATAGAACAAATTAAGAGACCCAGGAGAGGAGGTGACCGTGATAAAATACTGGGTACCCGGGAGGCCTTCTGGATTTTAAACTTAGAACCAGGGCCCCCGAGGGAATGAATGTTCAAACAAACCTAATTAATTGTTGGCACTGAAATGGTCAATTCTATATCTAGTCCATACACACTATTACACTTAAGGATAGTCACTATATTCACTGTAAATATATTGTTAATATATGTTATGTGTTCATTTTTCTCACCGATTACACTCTATTTTAGCGTAAAAGAGAGCCTTAGAATTCATTCTATATTTACAGAGGAGGGTATAATTAGGTTGTTCTATTACATCTATATACACATTTCTACTTGAGTTCAAATAAGAGCAGGCTCTTACTGAGGAATTATATAAACTTTTAGAATTGTATATTAGTGAAGTTGTAGTGAAACAGGTTACAGATTTGGTTTAGGTAATTAATCAATATACCCACTCACTACCACCCCATTTTGTTTGGTTAGGGAAACTAGATAATTTACCTCTGTATTCCTGTAGTGCATTTCATACACAGTATAAATAGTACATTTCATTGATATTTCTTGATTGTATACCTATTCTGTGCCTGCACACCCATTATATGGCATTCTAGATAAAGTCTAAACTTGGTGCTGTTCCCTATATGCTGATTGCCATTGGAGATATGTACTTACAATACAGCCCGTTTTTCTGAATGGCCACAACTGTCAGGATGTAAAGGGTTAAACTTGAATGCAAATGTTTTCGTCAGAGATGATTTACCTAATTTAAGGAGGCTGTGTAACCAGAGCAGCACAGTCTATGAGAAAGGTGGTAGCTGAAAGGCGTAAGACCGCTGCTGCTCTGGAACCTTTTGAATGTACTGTATTTGTTTTTATTGACGATTACGGATCTTAATAGTTTAATAAACGCTATGTTTTAATTCTGCTGCCCTGCCGTGCTTTCTTCTTTTTTGGTGAATGTGTTGTCTGCTTTATATTCCCAGGCCCTGTTTACACACCCAGAATAAAACTAAAATTGTGGCAGGATGTGACCTCAAAAGGTCAGGGGTAGAACAGAGAATAAGCATAAAAATGAATACAATCGTAAAACAGAACACTAGAGGGAGCACAACAACTAAAAAAGGACTTAACCCTTTAAGGACCAGGCATTACAGACAAAAAATTCCCCAAAAGACCAGAGCATTTTTAGAATTTTTGCCATCACTACATTTAAGCGTAAATAAAGCCTTTTTTTATATTTACCTATCACAACTATATATATATATATTTAGTAGACAACCCAAACTATTGATCTAGGCCTATTTTGGTATATTTCATGCCACCTTTTCTTCAGCAAATGCGATCAAATAAATTTTTTTTTAAACTTTCTCACAATTTTGTTTCTCACTGAAATGATTTACAAACAGCTTGTGCAATCATGGCACAAATGGTTGTAAATGCTTCTCTGGGATCCCCTTTGTTCAGAAATAGCAGACATATATGGCTTTGGCATTGCTTTTTGGAAATTAGAAGGCTGCTAAATACTGCAGAGCACCACACTTGTATTATGCCCAGCAGTAAAGGGGTTAATTAGGTAGTTTGTAGGGTTAATTTTAGCTTTAGTGTAGAGCTCAGCCTCCCACCCACTGATCCCTCCCTGACTCCCCTCAAACAGCTCTCTTCCCTCTCTCACCTCACAATTGTCACTGCCATCTTAAATACTGGCAGAAAATCTGGCAGTATGAAAATAAAAGCCCTTTTTTTAAAAAATATATTTGCTGTAATGTAACCTCCCTGATAACACCCAAAAAAATCTCTTTAACCCTCCCCCCTCTGCCTATTTGCCGCCATATTAGGTACTGGCAGATGTCTGCCAGTACCCAGTTTGCTGCAAATTTGGCTATTTAAAACAAAAAGACCATTTTTTTCTGTAGTGTAGCTCCCACCCCCTCAATACCCCCCTCCCCCTCCCACATCCCTTTCCGTTAACGGATCCCACATGGGATCCCCTCATTGCCACACTCCCTCCTCCCTCCTTCCCCCTCAATGACGCAGATATATATATTTTTTTTACTCCCTGTAGTGTGGCCGAGCAGTCCCACCCACTCCCGACCTCCTCCTGCCCCCTCCAGTGATGGGCTGCCCACCCGCCTTTCTCCTTACCCTCCCACCAACGATCGGCACCACCGCTGTAGTGGCCCTCTCTGCATCGGTAACTTTGCAAATCTATTTCTGCAGTGCCCCACTCATGGGGCATGCAGAAATAGCACAATCTCGCTGGTTATTAGGGGTTAAATATGTACTTAAGAAAATATGGACATAACAGTGTTATTATGAGTGTAACTGTACTTTTAAATGTATTTTTGATGTGTTTGTGATACTTTTTGTTTCACTGAATAGTTAGAGCTCTGAGGTCGCGCTAACCCGATGCGTTAACTTAAATTGCACTCAAGTGATTGCATTTACTTTCAACTTCTAATAAGAGCGAAAAACCAGAGGCACGCAAACACCTGCGATAAGCCTTGCTCATAACTATTAGCGATCCACTCGTAATCTAGCCCATAGGTTTTATATCTTGGCGGTCAATGCATTGTAGTCACAACATTATTTCAATCACAGCAAACATATCCATGACTCTGTTTGTTGCATTTTTTCTTAGAACTGAAATGAAAAATACAAAATATAAAGTAAATAAAGATAAAGTAATATACTAATGATCTATTTTAGACCAAAGGGGCAAAGGCAGCGTTAAACTGTCTGGTAGGGCATATACAGCAACTTTGTACACTAACTGCCTAACCTGCTTCTACATTTATTGTATTTGACAGGCTCTGATGAACCACCAATTTTAAAAAAGAGTGTGCTCCAAAGCAAACTTCTAAAAAATTAAAATATAGTTTTTATAATAATAATTTAAATATTTATATTTAATCAGATAAATACATATACATTTTACATTAAAAGTATGTTTGCAATAAAATAAGATAAAATAATACAACCACTGGTGATATTTAAAACTTTCAAATGTCCAAAAATAGTTGAGAGAATGTAATGCTCAGCATAGATAAGTAAAAAAATGTCCTTGAGTAAACTGCACAGACGTAGATGGCAAACTGATTATAATACCCAGATTCTCGTTATGTGACACTATTGTCCTAGTCAGATTCCTACGCATTTATCAAAGCAATTTCAATTCTCAATTCTGGTTTTTATACATGTAAGCTCCCCTCCACAGGTATTAAATTTATCTCTAGAGGAATGGCGTCTTCTCTCCCAACACTGCCCGACACTGGTTATGCTCCGTTTGCATGACTGGTCACATGATGGGAGGCAGCCAGTCAGAGAGACAGTGTTGTATCAGATTTTGCTACCTTGTCAGAATTTGCTACCTGTCAGTGTGCATGCTCTGTATTACATAATAACACTCCACATATGTTAAAAAGGAATCTGTGGAATGCGATTATGTAATCAGCAGCATGCACATTGAGAGGTAGCAAATTCTGATAAATCCGCGCATACAGAGTTCAATCACTTGTCATGTTTGAAGATAAAAGCATTTCCTACACACATATTTAAATATAATTTGTATATAGAATCTGTATTGAAATCTGTATTGCAATTATATATTCTCAGTATAGCCGATAAGTGTCCTGCAGACACACACATATATGTATATATATATATATATATATATATATATATATATATATATATATATAAATATACAGGTGACCCTCGGTTTACAACGGTTCAATTTGCACCGTTTCAGAATAACAACCTTTTTTTCAGTCATGTGACTGCTATTGAAAAGCATTGAGAAGCAGTGCATTAATTAAAATAGCCAGTAGGTGGAGCTGTCCGCTTGTGTTGCAGCAAAGATATGCCAAGCAAGCTAAAATGAATCAGTATAACTAGACCTGAGCTATCGAGCAGCTTACAACCATTCCTTCTGGATCGTAACCCCGACGTAAACTGAGGGCTACCTGTATATATATATATATATATATATAGTAAGAAAATATATAATTCCAGATTACAATACGAATTCCATATAAAAATTCTATATAAATATATGTGTGTAGGACACGCTTTTATCTTCGACCATGACAGTTGATTGAACTGCCCATGCGTGCATTTATTTCCAGCAGGAAAATCTGACAGGACAATTTCTGCTGATTACATAATTGCATTCCACACATTCCTTTTTAACATACAGTATGTGAAGTGTGATTATGTAATATAGAGCATGTGCACTGTTCTGATGGAACACCGGTAATGCTCTGTGCGCATGAGTGGTCACGTGACGGGAGGCAGCCAGTCGATTTTGCAACCTTGTCAGAATTTGCTACCTCTGAGTGTGCTTGCTCTGAATTATGGAATCGCACTCCACATATGTTAAAAAGGAATGTGTGGAATGTGATTATGTAATCAGCAGCATGCGCACTGAGAGTTAGCGAATTCTGACAAGGAAGTTGTCCTGTCGGATTTTGCTCAGGCTAGGACATGTGCAGTTGAAATTGAATGTGATACTAATAAAACAAATACAAATTACATATAAAAATTGTATATATATATATATATATATATATATATATATATATATGTCTGTGTGTGTGTGTATATATATATATATATATATAATCAATACAAATACTTGCATAGGAAATTAGCACATCTAGGCAAGATTCCCCGCTTACTTTTCCCCAGAAATACTCCATAAACAATGTTACCAATGCACAAGAGAATTCTGGGTAAGATATGCAAATTCTCAGTTTTTTTTCTTCAAATACTGTTTTAACACAGTGATCCTTTTAACAGGATTATTGCAGCAATACAGAAATCACTCACTAGACAGCCTGTTTCGTTCTTTTTAGAACTCGTCAGTAGGAGATAGATTTCTTGTTGCTGCATTGGTAAAGCTACTTTCAGGGTTAAATCAAAATTCATTAAAATTATGGTGGAGATAAAAAACTGAGATTAAAATCCTCCATGTCTCAAAATTAAATCAATACAAATATTTGCATAGGAAATTAGCACATCTAGGCAAGATTCCCTGCTTACTTTTCCCCAGAAATACTCCATATACAATGTTACCAATGCACAAGAGAATTCTGGGTAAGATATGCAAATCAGATATGCAAATTCTCAGTTTTCTTGCTTCAAATACAGTTTTAACACAGCGATCCTTTTAACAGGATTATTGCAGTAATACAGAAATCACTCACTAGACAGCCTGTTTCGTTCTTTTTAGAACTCGTCAGTAGGAGAGATAGATTTCTTGTTGCTGCATTGGTAAAGCTACTTTCAGGGTTAAATCAAAATTAATTAAAATTATGGTGGAGATAAAAAACTGAGATTAAAATCCTCCATATCTCAAAATTAAATCAATACAAATATTTGCATAGGAAATTTGCACATCTAGGCAAGATTCCCCGCTTACTTTTCCCAGAAATACTCCATTTACAATGTTACCAATGCACAAGAGAATTCTGGGTAAGATATGCAAATAAGATATGCAAATTCTCAGTATTTTTGCTTCAAATACTGTTTTAACACAGCGATCCTTTTAACAGGATTATTGCAGTAATACAGAAGTCACTCACTAGACAGCCTGTTTCGTTCTTTTTAGAACTCGTCAGTAGGAGATAGATTTCTGGTTACTGCATTGGTAAAGCTACTTTCAGGGTTAAATCAAAATTCATTAAAATTATGGTGGAGATAAAAAAACTGAGATTAAAATCCTCCATGTCTCAAAATTAAATCAATACAAATATTTGCATAGGAAATTAGCACATCTAGGCAAGATTCCCCACTGACTTTTCCCCAGAAATACTCCATATACAATGTTACCAATGCACAAGAGAATACTGGGTAAGATATGCAAATCAGATATGCAAATTCTTGCCTAGGTGTGCTAATTTCCTGTGCAAATATTTGTATTGATTTAATTTTGGGACATGGAGGATTTTAATCTCAGTTTTTTATCTCCACCATAATTTAATGATCATATCTGATCTAGCTGATTGCTGCCCACGGTCGCTGCTTCTAAACTTCCGCTTTAGCCAGACCTGAAGTGGAGTGGATCAGAAGCAGCATTCGCTGCTTCATAAATTAACCCCACAGTCTCTCTTTCTTCATTCTTGCTGCTACACATTCCTACCATTTATCAGACACTCACACTGTTTAAATAAAAAAGGAAAAAGGTATTTTCAGTTAATAAAAAGGTTTTTTATATGAGTAAATATCCATAATTGTTTATGTCCTGTCTGTTGATCTTGTTATGACTAATTTATATTAGAAGTGGTGGAATGGTCATTTCTGGTCTCCACTATGCAACCACCACAAGCTCTAATAAGAATACTTTGGGGCCGATTTAACAAGCTGTCAATCTGCCCCAAAGCAGCTATTTCAGGCTCACCAGAAACAGCAGTTAAGAAGCCGCAGTCTTAAGACCGCTGCTCCTTGATTCGTACACCTCCTCTGAGACTACGGACATCGATCCGCCCGATCGTATACAATCGGGTTGATTGAAACTCCTTGCTAGCAGCCGATTGGCTGTGAATCTGCAGGGGGCAGCATTGACTGCTTGTGCAATGTTAAATGCCGACATCGTATGTTAAATGGACAGACACTTGATAAATTTACCCCTTTATCTCCATTTCACTAAAGAAAATCAAGGTGTGATTTCTAACTAGACACAGTGTAGTGGCCTCTTTTAAAGGACTATGAAACCAAATTTTTTTTTATGATTGAGATAGAGCATCTCATTTTAAACAACTTTATAATTTACATTCATTATCAAATTTGCTTTGTTCTCTTCTTATTGTTTGTTGAATGATCAGCAATGCACTACTGTGAGTTAGCTGAACACATCAGGGACGCGATCCGATAAAGATCGTAGTTTGCGGCGCAAGCGAGGGAACCCCCGCCGCCCACAGTTTCAGCTCGCATCTCGAGCTATCCTATATACGGCGCCTTCAGAGGCTAAAGTGCCGTAAGTCTGACAAACCAGCCAGTTGGATTTAACTTGAATCTGATTGGCTGATTCAATCAGCCAATCAGATTTTTCTACCTTAATTCTGATTGGCTGATAGAATCCTATCAGCCAATCGGAATTTGACGGACGCCATCTTGGATGACATCATTTAAAGATACCTCATTCCTCGTTTAGTCTTCGTGCCGGATTGATGCTCCGCGTCGAAGGAGCGAAGAAAGAAGATTGAAGATGCCGCTTTGCTTGAAGACATCGCCGGATGGAAGAAGAGTTCTACCCAGCTGGGTGAAGACAAGGTAGGGAGATCTTCAGGGGGGTAGTGTTAGGTTCTTTTAAGGGGGGTTTGGGTGGTGGTTAGAATAGGGGTATGTGGGTGGTGGGTTGTAATGTTGGGGGGTGGTATTGTGTTTTTTCTTTACAGGCAAAAGAGCTGTTTTCTTTGGGGCATGCCCCGCAAAAGGCCCTTTTAAGGGCTGGTAAGGTAAAAGAGCTTTGAACTTTTTTAATTTAGAATAGGGCAGGGAAATTTTTTTATTTTGGGGGGCTTTATTATTTTATTAGGGGGCTTAGAATAGGTGTAATTAGCTTAAAAATCTTGTAATATTTTTTTATTTTTTGTAATTTAGTGTTTGTTTTTTTTGTAATTTAGTTTAGATTATTTTATTGTATTTTAGTTTAGATATTTGTAGTTTATTTAATTTATTGATAGTGTAGGTGTATTTGTAACTTAGGTTAGGATTTATTTTACAGGTAAATTGGTAATTATTTTAACTATTATTAAGTATTAAGTTATTAACTATTTAATAGCTATTGTACCTAGTTAAAATAAATACCAAGTTACCTGTAAAATAAATATAAACCCTAAAATAGCCACAATATAATAATTTATAATTAGGGTTAATATAGTTAATATAAATAATATAATAACTATATTAACTATATTAACCCTAATATAATTAGGGTTAATATAGTTAATATAGCTGGCGGCGGTGTAGGGGGATTAAATTAGGGGTTAATATTTTTAAAATAGATGGCGGTGGTGTAAGGGGCTCACTTTAGGGGGTAGGTAAGGTAGATGGCGCTGGGGTAGGGGCGCACTTTAGGGGGTAGGTAAGGTAGATGGCGGCGGGTGGGGGCTCAGTTTAGGGGTAGGTAAGGTAGATTGTGGCGGTGTAAGGGACTCACATTAGGGGGTATGTAATGTAGCTTGCGACGGTGTAGGGGGTTCACATTAGGGGGTTATACTTTTAATATATGTGGCGGCGGGGTCCGTGTGCGGCGGTTTTAGGGGTTAAATACTTTATTAGGGATTGCGGCGTGGGATCGTGGTTGACAGGTAGATAGACATTGCGCATGCGTTAGGTGTTAGGTTTATTTTGCAGCTAGTTTAGGGAGTTACAGGGCTCCAATAGACAGCGTAAGGCTTACTACGGCTGCATTTTGTGGCGAGGTGAAAATGGAGTAAGATTTCTCCATTTTCGCCACGTAAGTCCTTACGCTGTATATTGGATACCAAACTGCGCTGGTTTGGTATACCTGCCTACGGCCCAAAAAACTACGAGCGAAGGCAGAAATATACGAGCGTAACTTCTAGGTTACGCCATATATAGGATACCAAACCAGTGCAAATTTTGGCGTCGCCGGCTTTTGCGGGCGACGCTGCATATCGGATCGGGCCCCAGGTCAGACAATGAAAAGAGGCATATATGAACAGTCACCGATAGTAACTAACTCCCAGTAATGCATTTCTTATGCTGAGAATACCTAGGTATTCTTTTCACCAAATGATACCAAGAGAAAGAAGCAAATTAGATAATAGAAGTCAATACTCTATCAGAATAAAAAAAGTTGAATTTTGGGTTTTATGTCCCTTTAATCATACCCTTTTAAGAAAATACAGTTTTACTACTGATTTTACTTTTTCACAGTAGTGTTAAGATTACATATTAACATATAACTATTAATATCTGTTAAAAAACAATAACACATTAACATGGAACATAGCAACACAAAGAGGAGACATCCTTAAAGTGCCAGTAAACCTAAAAAATAACGTTATATAATTCAGCACATAGTGCAGAATTATATAACATTATATAACATTATATAACATTATATAATATCGGGTGATTTTTATAAAAAGAAGAGGGTTTTCCAGACCAACCCTCTGTGCTCTACTGAGCGGGTCTGGTTTTCCCTCAGACAGCAGGAGCGAGCTGCATTGAATGTAATGGCGCAGTCGGGCCAGGCTGTGACTAGACAACTGGCCCGATGCGCTCTGAGGGAAAACCAGACCCGCTCACTAGAGCACAGAGGGCGGGTCTGGAAAACCCTCTTCTTTTTATAAAAAAATCACCCAATATATTATGTAATAAAAAAATAGCACTAATATAATACTATGTGCAGAATTATATAACATTACTTTTTAGGTTTACTGGCCCTTTAAACAGATTTGAGAATTTTTATATGTTTGTAATTAAGTTCCTTTAACAGTATACACTTTTAAATTGTCAAATATAATTTTATTTCAGGGACTGGCCAGAGTATGTTTAACGTATTTGGTGAACCAGTTGAATAACATTGAGCATTCATATCATCATATTCTGCTAATGGAAATTAAGAATATTACTGGCACCTTTAATGCTATTCTAGGGAATCATACCAGAGATATCTACAGGATGAGCAACAGCTTCACATCAATTGCAATGATTCTGAGTCAATATCTTGGAAATGAAACTTCACCTGTAAGGTAAGAGATAAGTTATCAAAAAAAAAAATATTGTAGTATAATGGACAGCCAGATGTTAGGGCCCAGGTGCAAGGTTCAGCAATCCTACAATAAAGCACAAAATGGACCCGTCAGGAGTAGCTCTGTCTCTCCTGTTAGTCCTTTTTTAATTTGCTTGCTTTTGTGGATAATAGTTATGTACTATTAATTTAAGACTTAGTATCACATCGTCTGGTCCTTATAAGAAATATAAGTAAAATTAAATCAGCCCTCGGATTGTAAGGGCTTAGTTTACTGCTAATAATTTATGGACTGAGGATAGCTGAATACTACGGTTTATTACTTATGCTAGTGCTCATTGTGATTGTGCTATCCACTGAGTGTTTTTAATTTTTAGCCTTGCTACTGAATGTGTGCATGTTCCTAGTTGCCAACAATAAAATTTAAATGTATGAATGAAATGGAACATTTTTTAACATTTATATAATCTCTGTCACTGCAGGGTTTTTTGGTATTATACCATTGTGGCAACTGGTTCTTTCTTTAAACTGGATTGTATCCTCTGTTACAATTAGTTTAACTAGTTGTTATATGACACCTACATTATACTTATTACCCCTAATCTGCTGCCCCCGACACCGTCGCCACCTACATTACAGTTATTAACCCCTAATCTGCGGCCCCCGATGCCGCCGCCACCTACATTACAGTTATTAACCTCTAATCTGCCGCCCCCAACATCGCTGCCACCTACCTACACTTATTAACCCCTAATCTGCCGCCCTCAACATCGCCGCCACTATACTAAAGTTATTAACCCCTAAACCTAACCCTAAATCTAATCCTAACCCTAACACCACTAACTTTATCATAATTAAAATAAATATAAATAAAAATTACAATTAATATCTAAATAATTCCTATTTAAAACTAAATACTTACCTGTTAAATAAACCCTAAGCTAGCTACAATATAACTAATAGTTACGTTGTAGCTATCTTAGGTTTTATTTTTATTTCACAGCTAAGTTTGTATTTATTTTTACTAGGTAGACTAGTTAGTAAATAGTTATTAACTATTTACTAACTACCTAGTTAAAATAAATACAAATTTACCTGTAAAATAAAACCTAACCTGTCTTACCCTAACACCTAACATTACACTACAATTAAATCAATTACATTAATTAAATACAAATAACTAAATTACAAAAAATAATAAACACTAAATTACACAAAATAAAAAAGAAATTATCAAATATTTAAACTAATTACACCTAATCTAATAGCCCTATCAAAATAAAAAGCCCCCCCAAAATAAAAAAACCCTAGCCTAAACTAAACTGCCAATAGCCCTTAAAAGGGCCTTTTGCGGGGCAGTGCCCCAAAGAAATCACCAAGATGGCATCCCTTGAATTCTGATTGGCTGATAGAATTCTATCAGCCAATCGGAATTAAAGTTGAAAAAATCCTATTGGCTGATGCAATCAGCCAATAGGATTGAGCTTCAATCCTATTGGCTAATCCAATAAACCAATGGGATTGAGCTTGATCCTATTGGCTGATTGGATCAGCCAATAGGATTTTTTCAACTTTAATTCAGATTGGCTGATAGAATTTTTTTAAGCCAATCGAAATTCAAGGGACGCCATCTTGGATGACGTCCGTTAAAGGAACCTTCATTCTTCAGTAGCCGTCGAAAGAAGAGGATGCTTTGCGCTGGATGTCTTGAAGATGGAGCCGCTCTGCGTCAGAAGGATGAAGATAGAAGATGCCGTCTGAAGACTTCTGCCCGCCTGGAGGACCACTTCTTGCCGCTTGGATGAAGACTTCTCCCTGCTTCGTTGAGGATGGATGTTCGGTCTTCAAAAACTGTAAGTGGATCTTCGGGTGTTAGTTTTTTAAGGGTTTATTGGGTGGGTTTTATTTCTAGCTTAGTGTTTGGGCTGAAAAAGAGCTAAATGCCCTTTTAAGGGCAATGCCCATCTAAATGCCCTTTTCAGGGCAATGGGAGCTTAGTTTTTTTTAGATAGGATTTTATTTGGGGGGTTTGGTTGTGTGGGTGGTGGGTTTTACTGTTGGGGGGTTGTTTGTTGGGGTTTTTTTACAGGTAAAAGAGCTGATTTCTTTGGGGCAATGCCCCGCACAAGGCCCTTTTAAGGGTTATTGGCAGTTTAGTTTAGGCTAGGGTTTTTTTTTTATTTTGGGGGGGCTTTTTTATTTTGATAGGGCTATTAGATTAGGTGTAATTAGTTTAAATATTTGATTATTTCTTTTTTATTTTGTGTAATTTAGTGGGTTTTTTTGTTTTTAATTTAGTTAATTGTATTTAATTAATGTAATTTATTTAATTGTAGTGTAAGGTTAGGTGTTAGTGTAAGACAGGTTAGGTTTTATTTTATAGGTAAGTTTGTATTTATTTTAACTAGGTAGTTAGTAAATAGTTAATAACTATTTACTAACTAGTCTACCTAGTTAAAATAAATACAAACGTACCTGTGAAATAAAAATAAAACCTAAGATAGATACAATGTTGCTATTAGTTATATTGTAGGTAGCTTAGGTTTTATTTTATAGGTAAGTATTTAGTTTTAATTGGGAATTATTTAAGTATTAATTGTATTTTTTATTTAGATTTATTTTAATTATGTTAAAGTTAGTGGGTGTTAGGGTTAGGGTTAGACTTAGGGTTAGGTTTAGGGGTTAATAACTTTAGTATAGTGGCGGCAATTTTGGGGGAGATTAGGGGTTAATAACAGTAATGTAGGTTGCGGCGATGTTAGGGACAGCAGATTAGGGGTTAATAATATTTAACTAGTGTTTGTGATGCGGGAGTATGGCAGTTTAGGGGTTAATATGTTTATTATAGTGGTGATGATGTCGGGAGCGGCAGATTAGGGGTTAATCATTTTATTTTACTGTTTGCGATGCGGGAGGGCCTCGGTTTAGGGGTTAATAGGTAGTTTATGGGTGTTAATGTACTTTTTAGTACTTTAGTTATGAGTTTTATGTTACGGCTTTGTAACATAAAAGCCATAACTACTGACTTTCAGTTTACGGTACAAATCTTGTAGTTATGGGCTGTACCACTAACTTTTTGACAGGCAAACTCGTAATACCGGTGCTATGGAAGTCCCATTGAATAAGGACTTTTTGAAAGCTGCAGTAGTTACGTTGTGTTACAGATAAAAAAGTGTGCGGTACAGATATACCTACAAGACTCGTAATACCAGCGGTAGTGAAAAAGCAGCGCTATGAAGCTTTTTCACTCATAACGCAAAACTTGTAAACTAGCCGAAAGTTTACTAAATAGTTTGCACTAACAAGGGACCATCTTGTTTTTATGTTTGTTAATTACGAAAGTGTACATTCATTTTTAACTAGATATTATCTGGACATAAGCTCATTTTTTTAGGTTTTAATAATCTGAGTCATAAGAGAAGTAAAGTAAAGTTAGTTAAAGGCACATTAAACAGTTTGTGACTGTAATATCAATGATTTATTTTGCCCCTTTTTCTTTTTTGATTTAATTTTGCAAATTGGGGGGGTTTACAATTTCTGATAAAACTGGAAATGCAGACTACAGATGTAACTGCTATTTCTATAGTCATTGGTTGAAAAAACATTCAATATTTATCACATTGTAACTGACTGATTCAAACAGATCCTCTTCTAATGCACTGGAAAACCAAAGAAAAGAAATGAAAGCTACAAAATACCATGCGTTTTGCACAGCAAACCCTTAAAGAGAGTGATAGAAATGACTGACATTCGCCTAGATTTAGTTTTGTCGGTAAAGACCTGCGTAGCTAACGCTGCTTTTTTTCCAGCGCACCCTTAAGACAACGCTGGTATTTAGAGTTGTCTGAAGGGCTGCGTTAGGCTCCAAAAAGGGAGCGTAGAGCATAATTTACCGCCACTTCAACCCTCAATACCAGCGTTGCTTACGGTAGCGGCTAGCTGGAAAAACGTGCTCGTACACGATTCTTCGATAGGAAACAATGGGGCAGTTTGGGCAGAAAAAAACCTAACACCTGCAAAAAAGCAGCGTTAAGCTCCCAACGCAGCCCCATTGTTTCCTATGGGGAAACAGTTTCTAAGTCTGCACCTAACACCCTAACATGTACCCCGAGTCTAAACACCCCTAACCTTACACTTATTAACCCATAATCTGCCGCCACCGACATCGCCGACACCTGCATTATATTATTAACCCCTAATTTGCCGCTCCGTACTCCGCCGCAACCTACGTTATACCTATGTACCCCTAATCTGCTGCCCCTAACATCGCCGACACCTACATAATATTTATTAACCCCTAATCTGCCCCCCTCAACGTCGCCGCTACCTACCTACACTTATTAACCCCTAATCTGCAGACCGGACCTCGCTGCCACTATAATAAATGTATTAACCCCTAAACCGCCGCACTCCCGCCTCACAAACCCTATAATAAACAGTATTAACCCCTAATCTGCCCTCCCTAACATCGCCGCCTCCTAACTTCAAGTATTAACCCCTAGTCTGCCGACCGGACCTCGCCGCTGCTATAATAAATGTATTAACCCCTAAAGCTAAGTCTAACCCTAACCCTAACAGCCCCCTAAATTAAATATAATTTTAATCTAACAAAATAAATTAAATATATTAAATATTATTAACTAAAGTATTCCTATTTAAAACTAAATACTTACCTGTAAAATAAACCCTAATATAGCTACAATATAATGAATAATTATATTGTAGCTATTTTAGGATTTATATTTATTTTACAGGCAACTTTGTATTTATTTTAACTAGGTACAATAGCTATTAAATAGTTATTTACTATTTAATAGCTACCTAGTTAAAATAATTACCAAATTACCTGTAAAATAAATCCTAACCTAAGTTACAATTAAACCTAACACTACACTATCAATAAATAAATTAAATAAATTAACTACAAGTACCTACAATTACCTACAATTAAATAAACTAAACTAAATTACAAAAAAACAAACACTAAATTACAAAAAATAAAAAAAGATTACAAGAATTTTAAGCAAATTACACCTACTCTAAGCCCCCTAATAAAATAACAAAGCCCCCCAAAATAAAAAATTTTCCCTACACTAATCTAAATTTAAAAAGTTAACAGCTCTATTTCCTTACCAGCCCTTAAAAAGGCTTTTTGCGGGGCATGCCCCAAAGAAATCAGCTCTTTTGCCTGTAAAAAAAACACAATACCACCCCCCAACATTACAACCCACCACCCACATACCCCTACTCTAACCCAAACCCCCCTTAAATAAACCTAACACTACCCCCCTGAAGATCTCCCTACCTTGAGTCGTGTTCACCCAGCCGGGCATGGATGGACCAAAAGAGGACATCCGGAGCGGCAGAAGTCTTCATCCTATCCGGGCAGAAGAGGACATCCGGACCGGCAGACATCTTCATCCAAGCGGCATCTTCTATCTTCATTCATCCGGAGCGGAGCCATCTTCTTCCAGCCAATGCGGATCCATCCTTCTTCCCTAACGCCTACTCGCCGAATGAAGGTTCCTTTAAATGACGTCATCCAAGATGGCGTCCCTCGAATTTCAATTGGCTGATAGGATTCTATCAGCCAATCGGAATTAAGGTAGGAAAAATCTGATTGGCTGATTAAATCAGCCAATCAGATTCAAGTTCAATCGAATTGGCTGATCCAATCAACCAATCAGATTGAGCTTGCATTCTATATGCTGATCGGAACAGCCAATAGAATGTGAGCTCAATCTGATTGGCTGATTGGATCAGCCAATCGGATTGAACATGAATCTGATTGGCTGATTCAATCAGCCAATCAGATTTTTCCTACCTTAATTCCGATTGGCTGATAGAATCCTATCAGCCAATCGGAATTCGAGGGACGCCATCTTGCATGACGTCACTTAAAGGAACCTTAATTCGTTGTCTAGTCGTCGTGCAGGAAGGATGTTCCGCGCGGAGGTCTTGAAGATGGAGCCGCTCCTCGTCGGATGGATGAAGATAGAAGATGCCGATTGGATGAAGATGTCTGCCGGTCCGGATGTCCTCTTCTGCCCGGATAGGATGAAGGCTTCTGCCGGTCTGGATGTCCTCTTCTGGTCCATCCAATGAAGACTTCGGCCCGGTTGGGTGAAGACGACTCAAGGTAGGGAGATCTTCAGGGGGGTAGTGTTAGGTTTATTTAAGGGGGGTTTGGGTTAGAGTAGGGGTATGTGTAATGTTGGGGGGTGGTATTGTGTTTTTTTTACAGGCAAAAGAGCTGATTACTTTGGGGCATGCCCCGCAAAAAGCCCTTTTAAGGACTGGTAAGGTAATAGAGCTGTTAACTTTTGTAATTTAGATTAGGGTAGGGAAAGTTTTTTATTTGGGGGGGCTTTGTTATTTTATTAGGGGGCTTAGAGTAGGTGTAATCAGCTTAAAATTGTTGTAATCTTTTTTTATTTTTTGTAATTTAGTGTTTTTTTTTTTTTGTAATTTAGTTTAGTTTATTTTATTGTATGTAATTGTATGTAATTTATTTAATTAATTTATTGATAATGTAGTGTTAGGTTTAATTCTAACTTAGGTTAGGATTTATTTTACAGGTAATTTTGTAATTATTTTAACTAGGTAGCTATTAAATAGTAAATAACTATTTAATAGCTATTGTACCTAGTTAAAATAAATACAAAGTTGCCTGTAAAATAAATATAAATCCTAAAATAGCTACAATATAATTATTCGTTATATTATAGCTATAATAGGGTTTATTTTACAGGTAAGTATTTAGTTTTAAATAGGAATACTTTAGTTAATTAGAGTTAATTTATTTAGTTAGATTAAAATTATATTTAAGTTAGGGGGGTGTTAGGGTTAGGGTTAGACTTAGCTTTAGGGGTTAATACATTTATTAGAGTAGCGGCGAGGTCCGGCGGCAGATTAGGGGTTAATACTTGAAGTTAGGTGGCGGAGATATTAGGGAGGGCAGATTAGGGGTTAATACTATTTATTATAGGGTTTGCGAGGTGGGAGTGCAGCGGTTTAGGGGTTAATACATTTATTGGAGTAGCGGCGAGGTCCGGTCGGCAGATTAGGGGTTAATAAGTGTAGTTAGGTAGCTGCGACGTTGGGGGGGCAGATTAGGGGTTAATAAATATTATGTAGGTGTCGGCGATGTTAGGGGCAGCAGATTAGGGTTTCATAGGGATAATGTAGGTGGCGGCGAAGTGCGGTTGGCAGATTAGGGGTTAAAAAATTTTATTAGAGTGGCGGCGATGTGGGGGGGCCTTGGTTTAGGGGTAAATAGGTAGTTTATGGGTGTTAGTGTACTTTAGAGCACAGTAGTTAAGAGCTTTAAAAACCGGCCTTAGTCCAGAAAGCTCTTAACTACTGACTTTTTTCTGCGGCTGGAGTCTTGTCGGTAGAGGCTCTACCGCTCACTTCAGCCAAGACTCTAAATACCAGCGTTAGGAAGATCCCATTGAAAAGATAGGATACGCAATTGGTGTAAGGGGATCTGCGGTATGGAAAAGTCGCTGCTTGGAAGTGAGTGTTAGACCCTTTCCTGGCTGACTCTAAATACCAGCGGGCGGCCAAAAGCAACGTTAGGACCCCTTAACGCTGCTTTTGACGGCTAACGCAGAACTCTAAATCTAGGCGATTGTTTCTCAGGATTGATTTTACTCTGTTTGACAGACACTAATGTCCACCAGGAATGTGCATTTTAATGTGTCATTCAGCAATTTTTGACTAACCACAAAATAGTGAAAAAAGTGAAAATGTAAAATTGGATTGCTACACAGGAAGGTATGTCATTATATTATAATAGCTATTCAATTTTTAGTATCTGTATCACAAAAGACACACAGTTTGAGCAACAGTGCACTATGACCTAGATTACAAGTGGAGCGCTACTGATAGCTCAGAGTGCACTATCAATATCATTGGACTGCACTAAGATGATTCATGGTAAAACAGAATAACCAGAGAATGTTTAGCGTGGCCGACATCCCTTTAGCGCACCCTATGCTTTAAATAGATTTTGCAAATCTTGCTAAACATCTCTCATTACAAGTTGAAAGTTATGTGTTGTGCTTGTGTGCAACACATAACAGCTTTGATTCTCCTGATGACAATTTACTTTAAACTTGTAATACCAATGAAAACATAGGAGCACTATTGATTTAACTTATGTGCAGTTAGCACTAATATTGTAATCTAGCTTTATGTGTGGATAATGTCAAATGCATGTGATATTTTTAAATCAACATATTAAGTCCTGTACAATTGAAAACAGCCAGTACTATTCTATTGATATGAGAAATCTCAGCCACAGTTAAGATATAATGATTACCACAACTTTCATATAAATCCTATAGACTGTAGACAGAGCAAGGGGCAAATATTTTCAGTGGCAGATTTAAGGAAACTGTGGATCCTGACTTTAACTGTGCATTCAACACACATTGTGCTGCCAAATACCACAAGGCTCTTCAAAACCTAGTTAATATAAACTTGGAGAGTCCTGCTTTTACCACATATATCTAAAAAAAACCTACTGAAACACGCATTCTAATATGTGAGAAATGTCAGGTTTCACTGTAATAGCCAGTCCCCAAGACAGAACACTTTACCCTATGCTAGTTATCCATCTTAAAGGTCCCACATAAGGAGTATCCCCCAGGTTCTGGAACCAACATACAGAACCACATATATGGAAGATCTATCTCTCAACTATAGATAAGCAGTACAAGGCTTATAAGGCCCCAGAAAGTGACATCTTAATTAGCCTACCAGCCTGGAATGCTATGTGGCAGCACCTTGTTGTGGAGTCTTCTTAACCCACTGATGATCATCCAGAGCACTCTAAATAAACCACAAATCAAGAAAAGAGAAACAAATAAAAGTTTCAGAAGAATCCACCTTAACTATTTAGAAAGCGAAACTCAGCCTGCAATAGCCTCAGAAGCTCAAAAAACGTCCTTCCTACAACCTTAGCTCCATAACCAGCCTCCAGCCTCATAAGCACCTCAAAACTTCCCACCTTCACTTATAGCCTATAAACCAGTCTTATAATCTCCACAAAGCTTCTCACCTATACTCCTAGTCCCATCAAATTGAGTATCTGGGGATGTGAAGATGGCAGAAGTTGACACCGGTACAATTGGTAGCTAATGGTTCTATGTTTTCTAGGAAAACTGTAGCAAGAGACATGTCTGTTTTAGCACAAAAAATTAATGGTCCAGCACATCGACTCTTCTTGAAATGCACTAAAAGTATAGCTTCAAGAGCTTGATAGAGAACTTATAAAATACTCTACTATTCATGTCATCATTGTATACGATGGTTACAAGTGCTATATATGCAAAGGTTCAACAAAAAATCTTAAACCAGTTGCTGCTAAATTCATTATTTTGGTATTCTGGTAAGCTGCTGCCTATGATTGTACAGATGTAGAGATCAGACTTTTTTTTATTAAGGCATTTGTTTGCACAGGAACTGAAGAGACTTTACACATAAAGTGACAGTTTTTAAACAGTGTTTTGGAAGATGTAACTTTTTTTATATTTTAAGTTATTTCACAATGTGCACACATATAACAAGTAGTTTAAACATTCTATCACATAAATTCATTTTTACTTTCATAGCTTTAAATGTAATAATATTAAATTATTTATGTATATTCTAAGAGGGGCATGAATTTGAGGAACAGAACCACAGTGTAACAGAGGGCTACCTGTTTGAATATTCAAGTACATGTTAACGTATTAATATACTTAAAGGAGTATTTGAGAAAGGCTAGAGCTTACATTAGATTTTTATAGGACCTTGAATTTGGATTTCACAATAGTTTATTGCCACTGAATTTCTATAGTGATCTCAAGAGCGCATATGAGTCTGCAAATAGTTGAAATTCAACCATATATTTCCTAGAAATGGTCTTCATAAATTAAAACATGAAACTGTTTAAGTGCAGTATTAATACCAGATGATGATATGCATTAAACTTGAGCATATGTAGAACCATCTATGATTTCATTGTTGCCATATATCATGTAAATAATATATATGTTTATATATATATATATTTATTTATTAGTAATTGATGATGTGATATATGATGTCATTGACAAAGCCCGAGGGCGATCCCATAATGCGATTTTACTGACTGCAAAATATTTATTTCCTGATTTTTGTGTATTTGAGTAAGCACTTAACCCTGATTTTCCCTATATTTACATGTCTTTCAGTGAGTGTTTAAACACTGGCTTTAACAACAATTTTTACCAGTTGAATTTATATAATTCACTTAATAACAAAATTGGTTCAAATTAATTTACAAGTATTTTTTGAAAGAAAAAATATATTTGGTTAGGTGCTTTCATATAGAAGAAAAAAAAGAAAAAGGACACAACAACAAAAACTTTGTAAAATATACCCACGAATGGGGCTCTACAGTTAGGAGGTTTCTTAAAAGTGAACCATTGTGGCAAAAGGAGCCACAGTGGGGTGGAAGCCCTTTTGTTAAGGGTTTGCAAAGAAGATTGTTGAACCTTATCACAGAGAATAGATGTTGTGGGTGGGAATATCCTTCTGGAACCAATACTCAGGTGGTGCTTTCCTTGAGTGGATTCAAATGGAGGCAGATATCAATCAGTGCAGCAACTTGAGTAATGAAATCTATGTGCATGCGTGTGTGTGTAACAAGGGGGTTTTAGTGGTTAAATGCAGCAAGTATTGACACTGAAGACTTTTATTTTTATGTGTGACGTGGTGACTTGACTTTTTTTTTAATTAATTTTTATACTGGTAGAAACAAGTTCAGGTGTAAAAGTAATTTTTATACTGGTAGAAACAAGTTCAGGTGTAAAAGTAATTTTTATACTGGTAGAAACAAGTTCAGGTGTAAAAGTAATTTTTAAATTAGTAGAGGAAGAAATCAATTGTCATGTCAAAAGACGAAAAAAAATTATAAAAATAAAGTCAATTTTCTCCCTTTAACTCAAAAGTAGAATAATCTTCACATTATTGACTTCCGATGTTATACATAACAGAATATTAAGTAATACAAAAAACATTAATACTGAACATTGGTATTAAAGTATTGTTTGAAACATAAGCAAGCTCATTTGAAGTACACAGCATAATCTCAAAAGGTTGATTGTGGGGGTTAGAGAAGAAAGGGGGAAGAAAAGGAAGGTGGGTTCTAGGAAAGAAAATGCACCCACAACTCAGTGTCTCATAGCACTGAAAGGGAGTGTTCCATTGACGCAAATAGAGTGAGTTTATTCTTTCAGAAGAAACCAAATTCTTCCAATTGTAATGGATTATCAGTTTTGTGTAACCACATCTCCTGGATTGAAGTCTGGTCAGATTTCCAAAAGTTAGCTATCTGTAAATTGGCACTATTTAATCCTATCTGGAGGAGGGAGGACCTGATTTTACATCTACATTTAGGACTTTTATTCAGTAATGGAATGGTCAGTGATAAAACAAAATTTGGGCCCAATAAAGTTTAAAAAGCTTATTCCAGAGACTTCCAAAATGGGGTAAGCGTTTGGCAATGCCACCAAATGTTGACTTGATTTTTTTTATCTTGATGGTATTAGTGATGAATAATTAATTGTAGTGCAGTACTTGGATTTAATAGTTCTGTTTTAGATAATTACATTTTTTGCTTAGGTAATGAAGGCCATTTCTTAGAATGGCAGATTGGTAGGGTTGTATTGTATTAGGAGCATATGGACTTTTGGAAGGCAGTTGAATTGTTGAAACTGGTGTTGTTGTTGGCTGAGGATGCTGAGCTAGGTTGACACACATGCCAAAAGTCAATGGTATAAAATACCTGGTATGTACCACCTCCTGTTATTGGTAAAATAGCTACAACTGTAGGTTAAAATAAGGAGAGTTATAATGTATGTGTGAATTAGCTGTTGCTCTGGCAGTTCATTTTTTAGCAATGCATCGCAGCCATTCAGAAATTATACTCAATAGGTTATATTCCAACCTAATCCAAAAACAATTTTCCTACCCAACTCATTTTTGCTATCATTAAAAATTGTATTCCAATCTCTGTGAAATACTTGTGTAAATGGTGGGGCACCTGATATATTTCAGAAATAATTCTATAAAATCTAAATAGACAGTTTTTTGGGGAATTATTATTATGATAATAATGTCTCATATCTGCCCTAAAGAAATTAAATAACATAACTCTGTAGTAGCACAATACCTTGTTGAATGATCAAGAGCAGAAGCGCTCTAACAAGTATTAACAACAGCTCAGTAACTTGTTCTATGGAGAGTTACCACCAAGGAGCAGCCTTCTTTAGCCCAATTGTGCTTTTTCACAGGGGAGAACTTTCCTGAAGAATAGCAAAGTCAGTCCAGCCCTAAAATAGCAGACAGTCTTCTGAATAAGGAGCATGGCAACCTCAGACGATCAATTTGGCCTTCTGTGAGCCTCATCAGTGAGGTGCAGCCATATCCCTCTATGCAGCCATATCCCTCTACTACAGGGAAATTCTTATTTGTGAAAAGCACAGTTGGGCTTAAAGACACTACTCCTAGGTGGAAACTTGCCATAGAACAAGCTACTGAGCTGTTGTTCATTCCTGGTAGAGCGCTTCTCTTTTTGAAAATATTTTCAGCATGTTGTTTATATGGAACTCTGCCTAGCAAGCAGTTTATAGATATACTAGAATCCTGACTTTGCAGTTGCAGTTTATCTGTGTTATCATGCTCATTTGACCATGATTTGTGCGCATTAGAGGAACACAGCCTTCCTTATATTGTTAGAGGAACTGATTCCAGCCTAGCATTTTCTGATCTAATAGCATCAAATGACTTTGCTCTTTAAGAGTGCACCATAATCTTCACCTTGCCTAAGCCAGGCAGCCAAGTCTTTGTTTTAATACAAGATAAAAAAAAATTTGAACACCTTATCAAATCCCATTGCTGGACATTCATCCTGGACTCAAACACTGCACTCTCACTCATCAAACCTTAGTCACTTAACCAACCAATAATTATTAGTCATAAAGGTTTTTAAAATAAGTAAAACTTATTAGGTAGCATGTGTGAAATCAACTATTTAATTTTGTGTACGTACATGCTTAAAAGCTGTTTTCCTAACATCCAGTTTTACAATAGCACAATTTAGGATACAGACAATTCTGGTAATACATTATTAAGTAATGTATTTAAAGATATAAGGATGCTATATTGGAGACATCGTATTCTAATACTTATGCTAAAATAAAGGATCTCTCATGAACTCTTTATTTAAGAAATGAAAAATGTAAATTACAACTTAACTTCTGTATCAAAAAGGAGCAAACTAAAAGAAAGTGGTTGTTCTCGTGCTATTTAAAGGACCAATAAATCATAATGCATAATCAACAAGTGCATAATAAAAAGATAATATAAAAGCACTTAACCTGAATTTTTTATAAACTGTAGATTTTTTATTATGAATTTCAAAATTCTTTTCAATTTGCTGGCCCCTTGTATCATGTGGCAGGCATCAGCCAATCACAGATTCATATACCTATATACTGTAAACTTCTGCACATGCTCAGTAGACACTGGTGACTATGAAAAGATTTTGCACATTTTGATAATGGAAGTAATTTGGAAAGTCTCTTAATATTGCGTGCTCTATCTGAATCATCAACATTAAATTTTGAGTTAAAGTGTCCCTCTAATATTTCAGTATAATAGTACTTTACTGTAGGGGCTTAAATAATCTGGTTATCAACATAGATATGCTGACATTATTTAGCAATATTTAAAATAAAGAGTAATGTAAAAAAAAAAAATGTATTTCCTACACTGTCTCTAACATTTGGCACTGATTGTGAACATAGAATCATTAACATTTGAATGCTTCAATATTGCAGCTATACTAATCTAGCCAGAGTGTTGCCATCTGACTTCTGACTATCATCTGACTGTTTAACACCAGCAGCATAAGGACAGTGCATACAGCTTTTCTTATTACAGCAGCATCAAGTACATCTTTTTAAAGGGACAGTCTACTTGAAAATTTCTATAGTTTAAAAAGATAGATAATCTCTTCATAACCCATTACCCAATTTTGCATAACCAACACTGTTATATAAATCCACAATTTACTTCTGTGGTTACCTTGTATCTAATCATTTGCAGACTGCCCCCTTATCTCAGTTCTTTTGACAGACTTGCATTTTAGCCAATCAGTGCGGACTCATAAATAACTCCACAGGAGGTAGTACAATGCTATCTATATGGCACACATGAACTAGTTCTGTCTAGCTGTGAAAAACTGCACTGAGTTAAGAAGTGGCCTTCAATGGCTTGGGTTTAGCTTTCAACAAATAATATAAGGACAAAGCACATTTTGATGATACAAGTAACTTGGGAAGTTGTTTAAAATTGCACGCCCCTTCTGAATCATATATATTTTATTAGACTGTCCATTTAATTATTTTAACATTTGGGAACAAAAGCCCTTTACTGCCCAGATACCCCTAGGCAGCTATCAACTTTGGTAAAAGGCAACCATCTTTTTTTACCAAATTGAAATCTGGTATTGCCTGCATTTTAACTATACAGTATAACAGGGGTATCATGTATTGTGAATCATGTGTACACTACACTCACATTTTTCTCCAGACACTTGGATTTTCTTTTATTTTCTATCTGGTGGTAGTTCTTCAAGCTTAGATATATCCATGCTTTTTGAGGGATTCTGATTTAGTCACATCTTCATTTGTTTTAGAACTTGATGAGTATGGATTGATTTATCTGCAAGGACACCAATATACAAGGAAGTTTAATTCATAATTATTTCTTTTCTCTCCCTCTGAAAGGAAATAGTTTTTAGCTTGTGAGTTGGTTTATCCTCCTTATTCACCTCTGCTGGAAGTTCTGTTATGTCCCATACAAAGATTTTGGTGATATACTGTATGTTGAGCACCATAAAATATTAAAACACTAGAGATTAATTTGACTATTATCTTGCAGTTCCTAATTGTTGTCTTTTGACAATTTTAAATAATAAGATCTATAAATATTTAGTAAAGTTTCAGCATATACATTAATACCTATCTTATAGAAAAACTGTGCTTTTTGTCATACACAATACTTTTAAGGTACTTTTACCTGAACGTTAGTTGAGAGTCATGTATCACAGCACTGACAGTACATTTTTTTGAAAATGATACCAAAGTAGCTTAAAACTGTGAAAGTGATAATATCTTGAAAAGGGCCTTCATGTTCTTGCAAAGCAAAAAAAAAAACAGGAACAAGGGCATTTTTGATTTTTATGCAACTGTAAATTGTTTGATAAATCGGCCCCTTGGTTCTTTTCAGATGGAAATCTTTGACCCCCATGAGTTTCTACCGATCATTATAATTTGCTAGTGGGACCAGTGTATAAGCATGCATACCAAGCTGTGCAGTTTGGATCATATTTATTAACGCCTGAATGAAATTATATAATTTTTTATGCACTCAAGAGGTCTAGTTTGACATATGGTAAAACTTACAAATCATATGTTTTTCATTGACTGTACTAGTGGTCTTTCTTTTTATTGTTATAGAATGGGTAGCTTAGGTATGTTAAGAATTCATATAGCAAGAAAGCACACTTGGGAATACTTTGGAATATGATATGTCTTTAAGTTGGACTAAATACTCCATCTTTCCTATTAATAAGTCTTAACAACAAATGATCTTTTTGATTCAATTAACCTTTCCCTTTTTTTTCAGAGATCAATAAATGATCTACATATCATAGTTGCTAAAACAATACTAATTTGTCACTGTAAAAGTTTATAAGTACTTTCAACTGGTCAAGTTTAAAGCTATTTTCCAGTAATATATATGATATATTTTAGCTTCCTTTTCTATGTCATTCCAATCAATTAGAAACACCACTGTGTGAATTACTTAAAATACAATAGAATTGCATAATCAACAAGTGCATAGTAAAAATACAATGCAATAGCACTTACTTTTATTAGGGCAGTAGATTTTTTTCTGGCAAATTTCAAAATTTATTTTGATTTGTGGCCCACTGTATCATGTGACAGCAATCAGCTAATCACAGACTAATATAAACTGTGAACTCTTGCTCATTAGCATTTGGTGCCACAGAAAGTGTGTATATAAAAGACTTTACACAATTTGATTAGTGAATTGGAAAGTTTCTTAAAACTGCATTTTCTATCTGAATCACAAAAGTTTAATTTGACTTTAGTGGCCATTTAAGCTGTCCAACATACATATGTGGCATAACAGGAAAATATGGTTGGTAAACAAGCATATAAATAAATAATATTTTTATAACTATCAAAAAAATATATATAAATGAACAGTAAAATACCTTATTTTAGCTGTGTAAATTTTGTAATTAAATTATGATTCTAGCAATATTGTAACTTTTTATGGATTTAGGCTCCAATTATGTACTTAACAAGGAAAAAAAACAAAAACGTTTAACAAAAAAAAAGTAATGCTCAGAGCTGTGATATGTGTTTTGAAACAAGCTAAACTGAGTTTATCAGACTGTGAAAACCCAACTCTGTATGGATTTTATAATGCAGTAGAATAATTACTTTATTCTCATTTGAGTGCACATTAGTGTTTGAAAAAGCCCGTTTTTGATTTATTTTTATGCCAGCAAGTTTTCAATAATTAGGCCCTATGAGAAAATGTTAACAAACTATACAGGATATAATCATAAATCTGAATAATGAAAATACTCTATCCCTACATGCCCTTTACTTAAAGATACGTTTGCACGTTTGAGACCATTTTAAACAGCATGATTATTAATCACCTTAACAAAATGTTTAATCATAAGTAATCCAGCCTCTATTCTTCTTATATTATGCATAAAACTACACAGCAGACATTAAGATAATCATAGAAATTAATTTAAACTTAATGTATATGTTGTGAAGCTAGAACTAGGTATCGTCTGCCAAGTCTGTATAGTTCATTGGCTGACTGATCATTTCAGATCTTTTCTCAACACTCAAAATTTTATTGTGGTGAAATACTGAACATAGTAAGCATAACTGTGGCTTCTTTTAGTTTGTTAGATAATAAACATTGTAAGAATATCACTGACAAAAACAATAACATAAAATTAGAAGATTTTCAGTGAATTAAATGGTAGTAACACATTGAAAAAACAATGCAACATATCAAATGTCTGTGAAGTGCATAGGTTATAAACCGTATTGGGCATATATAAAACTGATATAGTCTAAATGTAATACAGACATAAGTATCTAAAACATGATATGATGGCTATACTGGAGGAAGTAATCTCCCAGTACAACCTCCGGTAGTTAAGAAGAATCATTTCCTGATATAGGGCTAGATTATAAGTGGAGAACTATTTATCACTCCCGCTTGTGAGTTACATTTGCTAGAAGTAAGCTATTTGCACGTGTTGGGTAACGTTTGTATTACAAGTTGAAAGTAAAATATTTTCACACAATGCATGCAAAAAGCCGAACTTTAAATATCACAAACACGTTAGTGTTTTCCCCCTTAGGCTTCAATGGAGCACGAAAAGTGGAAAAAACTGAACACCTTTTATTCATGCACAAACCAGATCACGTTTACTCAAGTGAGGTAACCCGTTGTGAAATATGAATATTTTACATTACAATGTTCTTCATATAGCAGAAAAATTTCTTTTTATTCTTAAATAAATATATATATACATAGTACAGTGCAAAAACAGGCACTCGTTGGTCTTGTAATAAAAAATATCACAATTTATTTAGCAAAAGTAATGTCGCTTTTAACTTTCGCTAAATAAATTTTGATATTTTTTATTACAAGACCAACGAGTGCCTGTTTTTGGATTGGATTGTGCTTTCCCTTTTTATATATATATATATATATATATATATATATATATATATATATATATATATATATACTGTATATCCAAGTTATAACATAAGCACTCACTGGACTGGATACAGGTGAAATAAAAAGTGTTTTATTCCATATAAACAAGTGACGTTTCGGGGTGTTCACCCCTTCATCAGGTTGGTCTGATGAAGGGTTGAACACCCCGAAACATCACTTGTTTATATGGAATAAAAAACTTTTTATTTCACCTGTATTAAGTCCAGTGAGTGCTTGTGTTATAACTTGGATATTTGAACTTTCTATAGCACCCTGGTAGAACATTTGAAACTCCTGACCGTCCAGAGGGTCCTTGTGATGAGAGAGAAGGGAGGAAAAGCATAAGCTCCGGCCTGAGGCCAAACCTGTAGGAATGCATCTGAGGCTTCACTCCCCGGGTCTGGAAGCCAACTGAAATAGTGAGGTAACTGATGATTGATTCGGGAAGCGAAAAGGTCTATCGAAAAGGGACCAAATAATTTCTGAATTTTCAGAAAAATTAGGCGAAGAAGACGCCAATCGCTGGAGTCTCTCCAGAAATGAGAAAACCAATCTGCTACAGTATTGGAAACTCCAGGGATATATTGAGCTTGGAGAGACATGTTGCGGGAGGTGCAGAACCTGAAAAGCTCTGAAGTAAGATCTGATAGCATCTTGGATTTCATACCTCCCAATCGATTGATGTATTGGACCACAGATATGTTGTCCATACGAAGGAGAATACAGCAATCTGTAAATTGTTTGGAAAAAGAGCGAATGGCAAAAGAACCCACCAAAAGCTCTAGACAGTTGATGTGGAGAGTCTGTTCCAGAGGGGACCAAGATCCTCCGGTTGCAGAGGACTCGAAGGATGCTCCCCAACCCAGAAGACTGGCATCTGATGAGAGCACAAATTCTGGCGATGAACCGAAGATAGCCTTGCCATTCCAAGACTCCATATGAAGAAGCCACCAGGACATCTCTGCACAGACTTCCTCGTTCAAGCAAATCATCTGATGATAAGAACGGCATTCTCTGAAAGACTGAATCTTCAGTCTCTGCATGGCCCGGTAATTTAGAGGAGCTGGAAAAATCGCCTGAATGGAAGAGGTGAGGAGCCAAATGATTCTGGAAAGCTGGCATATAGAAATCATGGGAGAAGCCAGCACTTCTCGAATTTCCAGTTTGATGTTGTCGATCTTCTCCTGAGGGAGAAGGAGCAGACCTGAGACGGAGTCAAGGAGGAAACCTAGAAACTCTATCTGCTGAGAGGGAATTAAGACTGATTTCTCGGAATTGATCACAAATCCTAGCCGTTGAAGAAGGGAGGAAGTTGTGTTTAAGTGAGGCTGAAGGGAAGGCAAGTAAATTGCCAGATCCTGTCCTCCCAGAGAAACCTGAGGAATTGTTGATGGCCTGGAAACACTGGGACCATAAGATAAGCATCTGTTAGGTCCAGGGTCCAGGCGGACGAACCAATCTCCAATACGGAGTAGGTCTCTGAGCATGTGGCTACCCTCCATCTTGAAATGGCGATATACCACAAAGTAATTTAATTCTCGAAGGTTGATGACAGGACAAAACCCATCTGTCTTTTTCTTGACTAGGAAAAGTTTGCTCAGAAATCCCTCTTGTGGGTCAGAAACCTCTTCTATGGCACCTTTGAGAAGAAGAGTTTGAACCTCTAAACCAATAAGGTCTGTACTTGATTTTGAAAGATTGAGGGGTTTTGAGGAACAATTTTGGAAGGGAGGGTAAATTAAATCTAGTTTGAAACCTCTCACTGTTTGAGAAATCCAAGGATCCTGAGAAATTAAATCCCACACGTGGGAAAAAAGGGATAGTCTGCCTGCAAAGGGAGATATGGGGAAAGAAGTCAGGAGTAAAGGAGGAGTACTCACTCTGGGTAGTGGGAGGACCTGGAGGTAAGGCGGGTCTGGGAAGGGTTGGTCTGGTCCTGACTGTACGTGCTCTCGGAGGGAAGAGAGCTCTCTGAGGGTAGGAGGGGTACTGCTGGAAGGCGACTGCTTGACGTTGCTGCACCATGAACTGCTGACGGCCGGGCAGACGACCCCTGAATCTGCCGGCCCTGCCAAAAACCCGACTAGAGGGATTAAAAACTCTCCTAAGGGAGGCCTGAATCCTGTCTATAGAAGTAAAAGTGGAGACAGAATGTCTCATAATATCCAAAAAAGGTTCACCAAAAAGAAGACCTTTGGCTGAAGAACCCTTCGACAGCAAGGACAGCCAATCTAGGGTTAATTCTCAACAGGGCAGATCTTCTGCGCTCAGTAGAAATAGCTACATTTGAGTTGCCATGGAGGCAGAAAGCCCGAAAAGCCCATTCACGAATGGTGAAAGGATCCAAAGAAGAACCAGACAAAAGGGCTTCATCCGAAAGATGTAAAATCTGGGCCAAAGGACCCGATATGTCCAGAAGTTTATCTGGAACTCCCCTAAGAGCCTTGTCTATGCCCTTCCTGGAATCCTTTCTAGTTAGAAAAGTGGCCAGTTTAGCATCAAACTCAGAAGTAACAGATTCTCTACCAGGGAGAGAGGGTCTGCGGCATTCTGCTCATAACTTATTGCGATCTTCACGATATAGAGATTTACCCAGAGACTTTTGCAAAAACATTTGTAAGATGAGGAGCTAACGCCCAATCAGAAGACCTGGGGTGTTTAATATGTTTAGGGCTAAATATGGGATTCCCAGCCGGGTCCACCAATTCGTCCTCTTGATGAATACTAGCTGACCGAGAGCGAGAAGCCTTAGCTTTTTGCGGAGCAGCGGAATCAAGCTCTAGGTCTGAAGGAGGATCAGCTTCCCAATCTAAATCTGGAAAAGACTCTAGATAGTCTTCCATATCAAAATTCTCAGAGTCTGAGCTCTGGGGCCCCACTTGCATACCCTGGTGGGAAAGGGTTTGTTTACCCCATTTAGCCTCTGGGGAGGAGGTTCTTACACCCCTATGTGAAACGCCAGGGGGAGGGGCTTTATATTTTGAAGCTTTTCCTTTATGAGGAGCAGGGCAAGAATGAGCTTTCCAGTGATGTTTGCGCGAAACTGGAGGGTCAGAATCGGAGGATGAAGACTCCTCAAATGAAGGTTGGGGGGTCTAATACCTTTTCAGGTAGGGGAGGAGGAAGGTTCTTTTTGAGGGACGAAGCTATGGCTGAATTAATATATTCAAATAAATCCTCTTTGGACTGAGAGGTAGAAGGGGAGGGGTTAATGACAGGGTCAGCAGACTCCATTCCTTTTAGCGTTAGTAGAAAAAATGTATTTAACCTTGATCTAAAAATAAAAGATAAAATAAAATAAAAATAAGAATCAAAATTTATCAAAATAAAAAATGCAAGAAAAACATTAAGAAAAAATAAAATGTTAAATGTTTATTTCATAGGAAAATAATCACTAAACCAGAGATTCTCGGCCATGCTGAAAAACAAATGTCACAATTTTTTTTTTTTACAAATTTATATGTATATAGCAGCTGGAGCCGGATTTGAACCTATAGCCTTTGGAGAGGCAATGTACTTAGCCACTGAGCTACAGATCCCCAACAGATACTAATGAAATAAAATCTGTCTAATAAATTATATGTCCAAAGGAAAACAACCTTTTTTCCACAGAGAAGTAGGGTGCACAAAATTAAAGAATTAACCGGGAAGACACAAAAGGCTAGATTACGAGTTTTGTCGGTAAAAACTTGTGGGGCTAACGCTCCTTTTTTCCAGCGCTTACTTTAAACAACGCTGGTATTAGGAGTTTTCTGAATGGCTGCGTTAGCCTCAGAAAAGTGAGCATTGAGCAAAATTTAGCTCCACTTCTCACCTCAATACCAGCGTTGCTTATGGTAGCGGTAAGCTGGAAAAACGTGCTCGTGCACGATTTCCCTATAGGATACAATGGGGCTGAGTTGGCTGAAAAAAACCTAACACCTGCAAAAAAGCAGCGTTCAGCTCCTAACGCAGCCCCATTGTTTCCTATGGGGAAACACATTCTAAGTCTACACCTAATACCCTAACATGAACCCCGAGTCTAAACACCCCTAATATTACACTTATTAACCCCTAATCTGCTGCCCCCGCTATCGCTGACACCTACATTATATTATTAACCCCTAATCTGCCGCTCCGGACACCGCCGCCACCTACATTATCCCTATGAACCCCTAATCTGCTACCCCCAACATCGCCGACACTTACATTATATTTATTAACCCCTAATCTTCTGCCCCCAACGTCGCCGCCACCTACCTAAATTATTAACCCTTAATCTGCCAAACCGGACATCGCCGCCACTATAATAAATGTATAAACCCCTAAACCGCCGTCCCTAACATCGCCGCCACCTACCTACAATTATTAACCCCTAATCTCCCGCCCACAATGTTGCCGCTACTATAATAAAGTTATTAACCCCTAAACCTAAGTCTAACCCTAACACCCCCCTAACTTAAATATAATTTAAATAAAACAAAATAAAATTACTATAATTAAATAAATTAATCCTATTTAAAACTAAATACTTACCTATAAAATAAACCATAATATAGCTACAATATAACTAATAGTTACATTGTAGCTATTTTAGGATTTATATTTATTTTACAGACAACTTTGTATTTATTTTAACTAGGTACAATAGCTATTATATAGTTAATAACTATTTAATAGCTACCTAGTTAAAATAATTACAAAATTACCTGTAAAATAAATCCTAACCTAAGTTACAAATACACCTAACACTACACTATCAATAAATTAATTAAATAAATTACCTACAATTATCTAAACTAAAATACAATTAAATGAACTTAACTATAGTACAAAAAAACAAACATTAAATTACAAAAAATAAAAAATATTACAAGAATTTTAATCTAATTACACCTAATCTAAGCCCCCTAATAAAATAAAAAAGCCCCCCAAAATAATAAAATTCCCTAACCTATACTAAATTTCAAAAGTAATCAGCTCTTTTACCAGCCCTTTAAAGGGCTTTTTGCGGGGCATTGCCCCAAATAATCAGCTCTTTTACCTGTAAAAAAATATACAAGACCCCCCCCAACATTAAAACCCACCACCCACACACCCCTACTCTAAAACCCACCGATCCCCCCTTAAAAAAACCTAACACTAACCCCCTGAAAATCACCCTACCTTGAGCCGTGTTCACCCAGCCGGGCCGAATTCTTCATCCAAGCGGACCAGAAGAGGTCCTCCATCTTGCAGAAGTCTTCATCCAAGCGGACCAGAAGAGGTCCTCCATCTGGCAGAAGTCTTCATCAAAGCGGGCCAGAAGAGTAGTGATGTCGCGAATAGTTCGCCGGCGAATAGTTCCCGGCAAACATAGCATGTTCTTGTTCGATCCGCCCCCTATTCGTCATCATTGAGTAAACTTTGACCCTGTATCTCACAGTCTGCAGACACTTTCCAGCCAATCAGCAGCAGACCCTCCCTCCCAGACCCTCCCAGCTCCTGGACAGCAGCCATTTTAGATTCATTCGGAAGCTGCATTGTTAGTGAGAGGAGGGACAGTGTAGCTGCTGGTGATTTAATAGGGAAATTGATAGCTAGGCTAGTGTATTCAGTGTCCACTACAGTCCTGAAGGACTCAACTGATCTCTGCTGTAAGGACAGCACCCCAAAAAGCCCTTTTTAGGGCTAGAACATATTTTTTTTCCCTGTGTAATCTAATTGCAGTTGCCTGCCTGCCAAGCCACTTGCCCAGTGCCACCACTCATATCTGGTGTAACAGTAGTGTAAATTTAAAAAAAAAAAACTTTTTTGACTGTGAAACATCAGTCTGATAGTGTAATCTAATTGCAGTTGCCTGCCTGCCAAGCCACTTGCCCAGTGCCACCACTCATATCTGGTGTAACAGTAGTGTAAATTAAAAAAAAATAACTTTTTTGACTGTGAAACATCAGTCTGCTTGTGTAATCTAATTGCAGTTGCCTGCCTTCCAGCGTGTGTGCCAGGTTCACAGCGTATACTGTGCCCACTTTCCCAGTGCCACCACTCATATCTGGTGTAACAGTAGTGTAAATTTTTAAAAAAAACAACTTTTTTGACTGTGAAACATCAGTCTGCTTGTGTAATCTAATTGCAGTTGCCTGCCTGCTAGCGTGTGTGCCAGGCTCACTTGCCCAGTGCCACCACTCATATCTGGTGTAACAGTAGTGTAAATTAAAAAAAAAACAACTTTTTTGAATGTGAAACATCAGTCAGCTAGTGTAATCTAATTGCAGTTGCCTGCCTGCCAGCGTGTGTGCCAGGCCCACTTGCCCAGTGCCACCACTTATATCTGGTGTAACAGTAGTGTAAATTTAAAAAAAAAAAAACGTTTTCGACCGTGAAACATCAGTCTGCTAGTGTAATCTAATTGCAGTTGCCTGCCTGCCAGCGTGTGTGCCAGGCTCACAGCGTATACTGTGCCCACTTGCCCAGTGCCACCACTCATATCTGGTGTAACAGTAGTGTAAATGTAAAAAAAAAAACTTTTTTGACTGTGAAACATCCGTCTGCTTGTGTAATCTAATTGCAGTTGCCTGCCTGCCAGCGTGTGTGCCAGGCTCACAGCGTATACTGTGCCCACTTGCCCAGTGCCACCACTCATATCTGGTGTAACAGTAGTGTAAATTTAAAAAAAAAAAAAATTTTGGACTATGAAACATCAGTCTGCTTTTTTGTGTCAGGCTCACAGCGTATACTGTGCCCACTTTCCCAGTGGCACCACTCATATCTTGTTTAATAGTAGTGTAAGTGTAAATTTAAAAGCAAAAAAAACATTTTGGACTGTGAAACATCAGTCTGCTTTTTTGTGTCAGGCTCACAGCGTATACTGTGCCCACTTGCCCAGTGGTACCACTCATATCTTGTTTAATAGTAGTGTAAGTGTACATTTTTAAAAAAAAAAGTTTTTGGACTGTGAAACATCAGTCTGCTTTTTTGTGTCAGGCTCACAGTGTATACTGTGCCCACTTGCCCAGTGCCACCACTCATATCTTGTTTAATAGTAGTGTAAGTGTACATTTAAAAAAAAAAAAAAACTTTTTGTACTGTGAAACATCAGTCTGCTTTTTTGTGTCAGGCTCACAGCGTATACTGTGCCCACTTGCCGAGTGCCACCACTCATATCTTGTTTAATAGTAGTGTAAGTGTACATTTAAAAAAATAAAAACTTTTTGGACTGTGAAACATCAGTCTGCTTTTTTTGTGTCAGGCTCACAGCGTATACTGTGCCCACTTGCTCAGTGCCACCACTCATATCTTGTTTAATACTAGTGTAAGTGTACATTTAAAAAAATAAAAACTCTTTGGACTGTGAAACATCAGTCTGCTTTTTTGTGTCAGGCTCACAGCGTATACTGTGCCTACTTGCCCAGTGGCACCACTCATATCTTGTTTAATAGTAGTGTAAGTGTACATTTAAGAAAAAACACCTTTTTGGACTGTGAAACATCAGTCTGCTTTTTTGGGTCAGGCTCACAGCGTATACTGTGCCCACTTGCCCAGTGCCACCACTCATATCTTGTTTAATAGTAGTGTAAGTGTACATTTAAAAACAAAAACAAAAATTTTGGACTGTGAAACATCAGTCTGCTTTTTTGTGTCAGGCTCACAGCTTATACTGGGCCCACTTGCCCAGTGCCACCACTTATATCTTGTTTAATAGTAGTGTAAGTGTACATTTAAAAAAATAAAAACTTTTTGTACTGTGAAACATCAGTCTGCTTTTTTGTGTCAGGCTCACAGCGTATACTGTGCTCACTTGCCCAGTGGCACCACTCATATCTTGTTTAATAGTAGTGTAAGTGTACATTTAAAACAAAAAAAATTTTTGGACTGTGAAACATCAGTCTGCTTTTTTGTGCCAGGCTCACAGCGTATACTGTGCCCACTTGCCCAGTGCCACCACTCATATCTTGTTTAATAGTAGTGTAAGTGTACATTTAAAAAAAAACAACAACTTTTTGGACTGTGAAACATCAGACTGCTTTTTTGTGTCAGGCTCATTGCGTATACTGTGCCCACTTGCCCAGTGCCACCACTCATATCTTGTTTAATAGTAGTGTTTAAGTGTACATTTAAAAAAATAAAAACTTTTTGGACTGTGAAACATCAGTCTGCTTTTTTGTGTCAGGCTCACAGCGTATACTGTGCCCACTTGCCCAGTGCCACCACTCATATCTTGTTTAATAGTAGTGTAAGTGTACATTTAAAAAAATAAAAACTTTTTGGACTGTGAAACATCAGTCTGCTTTTTTGTGTCAGGCTCACAGCGTATACTGTGCCCACTTGCCCAGTGGCACCACTCATATCTTGTTTAATAGTAGTGTAAGTGTACATTTAAAAAAAAAAAACTTTTTGGACTGTGAAACATCAGTCTGCTTTTTTGTGTCAGGCTCACAGCGTATACTGTGCCCACTTGCCAAGTGCCACCACTCATATCTTGTTTAATAGTAGTGTAAGTGTACATTTAAAAACAAAAAAAACTTTTTGGACTGTGAAACATCAGTCTGCTTTTTTGTGTCAGGCTCACAGCTTATACTGGGCCCACTTGCCCAGTGCCACCACTTATATCTTGTTTAATAGCAGTGTAAGTGTACATTTAAAAAAATAAAAACTTTTTGGACTGTGAAACATCAGTCTGCTTTTTTGTGTCAGGCTCACAGCGTATACTGTGCCCACTTGCCTAGTGGTACCACTCATATCTTGTTTAATAGTAGTGTAAGTGTACATTTAAAAAAATAAAAACTTTTTGGACTGTGAAACATCAGTCTGCTTTTTTGTGTCAGGCTAACAGCGTATACTGTGCCCACTTGCCCAGTGCCACCACTCATATCTTGTTTAATAGTAGTGTAAGTATGCATTTAAAAAAATAAAAACTTTTTGGACTGTGAAACATCAATCTGCTTTTTTGTGTCAGGCTCACAGCGTATACTGTGCCCACTTGCCCAGTGCCACCACTCATATCTTGTTTAATAGTAGTGTAAGTGTACATTTAAAATAATAAAAACTTTTTGGACTGTGAAACATGTCTGCTTTTTTGTGTCAGTCTCATAGCGTATACTGTGCCCACTGGCCCAGTGGCATCACTCATATCTTGTTTAATAGTAGTGTAAGTGTACATTTAAAACAAAAAAAAAATTTTGGACTGTGAAACATCAGTCCACAGGACACCCAATCTTCTATAGCTTTCTCTCCGAACCTTGACGCACCATCCTCCTCCAGCTTATCTTTGGGCACCTCTCAATTTAAAACTCGCCCGCCTGCCACCGCCACCAACCACAACACTAGCACCACAGCCGCTTCACTTGATCTGTCAGAGGAGTTATTTACACATCAGTTGGAAGAAATGAGTGATGCGCAACCATCATTGACAGAGGATGTAGATAACAGTGATATGTCTCAGTCAGGTAGCATTACAGACATGGACATACGGTGTGATGATGATGATGTTGTACCCCCTGCTGCTTCCTTTGTTGATTTGTCAGATACAAGTGAAGCGGTTGATGATGACGATGCGTCCGTGGATGTCACGTGGGTGCCCGCTAGAAGAGAAGAAGAACAGGGGGAAAGTTCAGATGGGGAGACAGAGAGGAGGAGGAGGAGGAGACGAGTTGGAAGCAGGGGGAGGTCATCGCAAGGAGCCAGTGGCACAGTCAGACAGCATGCATCAGCACCCGGGGTCAGCCAGACAGCACGCCAATCAACGCATGCTGTTGCCACCACCAGAATGCTGTCATCGCAGAGCTCAGCAGTGTGGCATTTTTTTTGTGTGTCTGCCTCTGACAACAGCAATGCCATTTGCAACCTGTTCCAAAAGAAACTGAGTCGTGGGAAGTCCAACACCCACCTAGGTACAACTGCTTTGCGAAGGCACATGATCGCACATCACAAACGCCTATGGGATCAACACATGAGTAGAAGCAGCACACAAACTCAAAGCCGCCATCCTCCTCCTGGTCCAGCATCTTCAGCCACGTCAACCACTTCTGTACTCCTTGCCCCCTCTCAACCATCCGCCACTCCGTCTCTCTTCTGGAGCAGTTCCTGCTCATCTGGCCACAGTCACGTGTCTGTCAAGGACATGTTTGAGCGTAAGAAGCCAATGTTACAAAGTCACCCCCTTACCCGGCGTCTGACAGCTGGCTTGTCTGAATTCATAGCCCGCCAGCTTTTACCATACAAGCTGGTGGAGTCTGAGGCGTTGAAAAAATTTGTAGCTATTGGGACACCGCAGTGGAAGGTACCCGGCCGAAATTTCTTTTCACAAAAGGCAATCCCCAACCTGTACTCGATTGTGCGAAAGGAAGTAATGGCATGTCTGGCACACAGTGTTGGGGCAAGGGTCCATCTGACCACTGATAGCTGGTCTGCAAAGCATGGTCAGGGCAGGTATATCACCTACACTGTGCATTGGGTAAACCTGCTGACGGCTGCCAAGTATGGAATGCATGGCTCTGCAGAGGAGTTGGTGACACTGCCACGACTTGCAGGCAGGCCTGCTGCCACCTCCTCTACTCCTCCTACTCCATCCTCTTCCATAATCTCCTCGGCTGAGTCCTCTTCTGCTGCTGCATCTTGCTCCACATCAACAGCACCCCCCCAGCTCCCCAGGTACTATTCAACATCCCGGATACGGCAGTGTCATGCCGTCTTGGGGTTGACTTGCCTGAAAGCAGAAAGTCACACCGGACCAGCACTCCTGTCCGCCCTGAATGCACAGGTGGATCAGTGGCTGACTCCACACCAACTGGAGATCGGCAAAGTGGTTTCTGACATCGGAAGTAATTTGGTGGCGGCATTGAAATTGGGCAAGTTGACACATGTGCACATTGCACATGTGTATAATCTGATTGTACAACGCTTTGTGCATAAGTACCCAGGCTTACAGGACGTCCTGAAGCAGGCCAGGAAGGTGTGTGGCCATTTCAGGCGTTCCTACACGGCCATGGCGCACTTTTCAGATATCTAGCGGCGAAACAACATGCCAGTGAGGCGCTTAATTTGCGACAGCCCGACACGTTGGAATTCAGCACTCCTAATGTTTGACCGCCTGCTCCAACAAGAAAAAGCCGTTAACGAGTATTTGTATGACCGGGGTGCTAGGACAGCCTCTGCGGAGCTTGGAATTTTTTTGCCATGTTACTGGACGCTCATGCGCAATGCCTGTATGCTCATGCGTACTTTTGAGGAGGTAACAAACCTAGTCAGTCCGACCAAAGGCACCATCAGTGACATCATACCATTTGTTTTCTTCCTGGAGCGTGCCCTGAGAAGAGTGCTGGATCAGGCCGTAGATGAGCGCGAAGAGGAAAAGTTGTGGTCACCATCACCACTTTTTAAGTCCTATGCATCGCCACAGCCCTTCGGGGTCCACCCTCAGAGAACGACCCGACCGACAGGTAGCAGACTACCTCGCCTTAACTGCAGATCTCGACACTCTGAGGAGCGATGAACCCCTTGACTACTGGGTGTGCAGGCTTGACCTGTGGCCTGAGCTATCCCAATTTGCAATAGAATTTCTGGCCTGCCCCGCTTCAAGTGTCCTTGACAACTAGGGTTCAAGCCGCAATGTTTTAGGGCACTTTCTGCCTGGGAAAGAAACATCAATTTTTCTGGCCACTGCTACAGCAGCGGCTGCAACAATACCTAATTTTTCAGGCATGTGTACATGCCAAATTTTTCTGGCCTCTGGTGCTGCACTGTGGCTTCAAAAACCAAACAAAAAAAAGGCACGTAACAGCGATTAAACTGATAGGAATAGTACTACTTAACACATCACTCCTATCTGGTGGCACATTAGATTGCATGCGCAGTTCCCCAAATTTGAAGTAGGAGGACCGACCAAGAATCTTTTTCCATCTCCCGGTTCCTAAAATCCATGCCATATACACGTCCCCTGGCACCGCAACTGCCTCTGGGAACCTTACCATAGGTCCCAGACCGCACGTCATGTAATTCTCTGTCTGAGAAATTATCTATCTATCAAATCTATCTATTTATCTATCAAATCTATCTATCGTATCTATCAAATGTATCTATTGCATCTATTGATCTATCTATATCTATCTATCAAATCTATCTATCTCGTGGCCGGACTGTTATCTGACAGCCACTTGTGTTTCGGCCAAATGTCCATCGGCCAAATGTCCGTTTGCCAAATGTCCATCGGCTAAAAGTCCGGCCACGATTGCACACGCAGTGCCACAAATTTGAAGTAGGAGGACCGACCAAGCATTTTTTTCCATCTCCCGGTTCCTAAAATCCATGCCATATACAAGTCTCCTGATAGGGGACGTAACAGGGATTAAACTGATAAGAATAGTACTACTTAACACACCACTCATATCTGGTGGCACAGTAGATTGCACGCGCAGTGCCCCAAATTTGAAGTAGGAGGACCGACCAAGCATTTTTTTCCATCTCCCGGTTCCTAAAATCCATGCCATATACACGTCCTCTGATAGGGGACGTAACAGGGATTAAACTGATAAGAATAGTACTACTTAACACACCACTCATATCTGGTGGCACAGTAGATTGCACGCGCAGTGCCCCAAATTTGAAGTAGGAGGACCGACCAAGCATTTTTTTCCATCTCCCGGTTCCTAAAATCCATGCCATATACACGTCCTCTGATAGGGGACGTAACAGGGATTAAACTGATAAGAATAGTACTACTTAACACACCACTCATATCTGGTGGCACAGTAGATTGCACGCGCAGTGCCCCAAATTTGAAGTAGGAGGACCGACCAAGCATCTTTTTCCATCTCCCGGTTCCTAAAATCCATGCCATATACACGTCCCCTGGCGCCGCAACTGCCTCTGGGAACCTTACCATGGGTCCCAGACCGCACGTCTTGTAATTCTCTGTCTGGGAAATTATCTATCTCTCAAATCTATCTATTTATCTATCAAATCTATCTATCGATCTATCATATCTATCAAATGTATCTATTGCATCTATTGATCTATCTATCTAATCTATGTATCTATCTATCTATCTATCTATCTATCTATCTATCTATCAAATCTATCTATCTTGTGGCTGGACTGTTATCTGACAGCCACTTGTGTTTCAGCCAAATGTCCACCTGCCAAATGTCCGTCTGCCAAATGTCCGTCGGCTAAAAGTCCGGCCACGATTGCACGCGCAGTGCCCCAAATTTGAAGTTGGAGGACCGACCAAGCATCTTTTTCCATCTCCTGGTTCCTAAAATCCATGCCATATACACGTCCCCTGATAGGGGACGGAACAGGGATTAAACTGATAGGAATAGTACTACTTAACACACCTTATAATAACGCAGAGAGAGGCAACGCAGAGAGAGGAGTCTGAAGAAGAGTCAGAGGAGGAAGGTGGCTTTGAGGAGGTGGAAGACCAAACACAGCAGGCATCCCAGGGCGCTTGTTGTCACCTTTCAGGGACCCTTGGTGTTGTACGTGGCTGGGTGGAGGAAGAGACCTTCAATGACATCAGTGAGGACAAGGAACGGGACATAGCTAGCTTGGTATCCAACCTTTTACAAATGGGGAGTTTGCGGTTGTGCATATGGACTGTTTACGGATGTTTGCGGTGCGTTAAAAGGGGAGTTTGGTCTGTCACTGTGAAGCCGGGCGTAACCCTTACACTACCTGAGCAATACAACATCATACCTGATGTTTTAAAGCACATTATTCCAAACAATTTAGGAATGTTAGGTGATTTATGCCCTTTATGGATTAAAACCAGACACTGCATCAACTATGTAATTTTATGTGGGAGTTTTGCCATGGATCCCCCTCCGGCATGCCACAGTCCAGGTGTTAGTACCCTTGAAACAACTTTTCCATCACTATTGTGGCCAGAAAGAGTACCTGTGGGTTTTTAAATTCGCCTGCCTATTGAAGTCAATGGCGGTTCGCCCGGTTCGCCCATTCGCGAACATTTGCGGAAGTTCGTGTTCGCCGTTCGCGAACAGAAATTTTTTTAGTTTGTGACATCACTACAGAAGAGGTCCTCCATCCGGCAGAAGTCTTCATCCATCCGCAGCTCCATCTTCAAAACCTCCGACTCGGAACATCCTCCTCGGCCGATGGACTAACGACGAATGAAGGTTCCTTTAAATGACGTCATCCAAGATGGCATCCCTCGAATTACGATTGGCTGATAGGATTCTATCAGCCAATCGGAATTAAGGTAGGAAAAATCTGATTGGTTGATTTAATCAGCCAATCGGATTGAAGTTCAATCCGATTGGCTGATTGGATCAGCCAATAGAATTGACCTCACATTAAATCAACCAATCGGATTTTTCCTACCTTAATTCCGATTGGCTGATAGAATCCTATCAGCCAATCGTAATTCGAGGGGCGCCATCTTGGATGACGTCATTTAAAGGAACCTTCATTCGTCGTAAGTCTGTCGGCCGAGAAGGATGTTCTGCGTCGGAGGTCTTGAAGATGGAGCCGCGGATGGATGAAGACTTCTGCCAGATGGAGGACCTCATCTGGCCCGCTTGGATGAAGACTTCTGCCGGATGGAGGACCTCTTCTGGCCCGCATGGATGAACACGGCTCAAGGTAGGGTGATCTTCAGGGGGTTAGTGTTAGGTTTTTTTAAGGGGGGATCGGGTGGGTTTTAGAGTAGGGGTGTGTGGGTGGTGGGTTTTAATGTTGGAGGGGTCTTGTATTTTTTTTTAAAAAGTAAAAGAGCTGATTACTTTGGGGCAATGCCCCGCAAAAAGCCCTTTTAAGGGCTGATAAAATAGCTGATTACTTGTGTAATTTAGTATAGGGTAGGGAATTTTATTATTTTGGGGGGCTTTTTTATTTTATTAGAGGACTTAGATTAGGTGTAATTAGATTAAAATTCTTGTAATATTTTTTTATTTTTTTGTAATTTAGTGTTTGGTTTTTTTGTACTATAGTTTAGTTTATTTAATTGTATTTTAGTTTAGATAATTGTAGGTAATTTATTTAATTAATTTATTGATAGTGTAGTGTTAGGTGTATTTGTAACTTAGGTTAGGATTTATTTTACAGGTAATTTTGTAATTATTTTAACTAGATAGCTATTCAATAGTTATTAACTATTTAATAGCTATTGTACCTAGTTAAAATAAATACAAAGTTGCCTGTAAAATAAATATAAATCCTAAAATAGCTACAATGTAACTATTAGTTATATTGTAGCTATATTAGGGTTTATTTTATAGGTAAGTATTTAGTTTTACATAGGATTTATTTATTTAATTATAGTAATTTTATTTTGTTTTATTTAAATTATATTTAAGTTAGGGGGGTGTTAGGGTTAGACTTAGGTTTAGGGGTTAATAACTTTATTATAGTAGCGACGTTGGGGGCGGGAGATTAGGGGTTAATAATTGTAGGTAGGTGGCGGTGACGTGGGGGGGGGCAGATTAGGGGTTAAGTAATTTTATTATAGTGTTTGCGATGTGGGGGGGCCTCGGTTTAGGGGTTCATAGGTAGTTTATGGGTGTTAGTGTACTTTGTAGCACTGTAGTTAAGAGCTTTATGTTCCGGCGTTAGCCCATAAAACTCTTAACTACTGACTTTTTTATGCGGTAGGAGTCTTGGAGGTAGAGGCTGTACCACTCACTTTTTCCAAGACTTGTAATACCAGCATTAGGCAAATCCCATTAAAAAGATAGGATACGCAATTGACGTAAGGGGATTTGCGGTAGCCAAAAGTCGTGGAAGAAAACTGAGTGGTACACCTGTACCTGCCTGACTAGTAATACTAGTGGGCGTTAAAAAGCAGCGTTAGGACCCCTTAACGCTGCTTTTTAAAGCTAACGCAGAACTCGTAATCTAGGCGAAAGAAAGAAAGTGGGCTGTGAGTAAAAACTCATTAACAATAACATTCAATTTACATTTAATATTAAAATAAATATAGCGACTTAGAGCCAAAAATTAAATTTCTACCACCACACTCCTGATCCAACACCGCCACAGGCCGCGGCTCACACATCCAACCAGATTGTAATAATCACAGTTCAGATGCGTGTCCGTGATACTCCGAGGCGGCACCGGACCTTGAGTGGCATATAGAAGAACCCGCGAGACACGGGAGGACCGAGGTCCGGGTAAAGCAAAAAACGGAACAGTACTTTAGGCTTGTTCGTTTTTTAAAATATCTTGTGTAGCTAGGTCTTAAACCAGTCAGCCACTCGGGAACACTTAGGAAAGAGGTAAGGTACTTTGGGGTCTGTGTAAAAGTACAACTGAATTGTACGCTAAGCCAAAGCAATTCCTGCACTAATAAAGTGATATACTAAATAATAAAACATTAGCATTTCTTGAAAGTATGAAAAAAAGGCAAACAACAAATAAAAATATAAATTAAAATAAACTATGCTAGTACATATATGGCATAAACAATTCTATTGGCATGATAAAATTATAATAAAATATGAAAAAAATAATACGTGACCTGCTGTCTTGGAAGCAGCAAAGAAAAGAGGAAGGACTTAGATTGTTCTGGACTCTTTATTACTATACTGTAACCTCATTGGTTGTTCACTGTTGCTATGTGATTTTTTTCTTCTATACTGTTTTTTTCTTTGCTGCTGTTTTGGTTTGTCAGTAAAGAAATATGCAAAATATGAAGCCTCCTGCCTTGACATAAAATCCTTTTAGCACTCCCTAAACTTTTATTGAATATTGCGACCATGCTTAATATCGCTCATATTACAAGTTTAAAGTTGTATTCCAAACTAGCACTAGAAGAATTAACGCGGGTTAAGACCTGAAATAAAGTGTTGGGGCTAGAATAAAAGTTTCACAAAGCACATGTAAACCATATTTAAATAAAGCATTGCACTCATACATTAACATATATATTCTAAAATATGTCTATTATTTAAATAAATGTCTCTTTAGAAACATTTCCCCATCTAATTATCCTGTCTCCAATAATAACCACTCTTACAAGTCTCACTCTCACCTTCTCTCACACTCCTACTATTGCTTGCTGCTGGTGACATCTCTCCAAACCCTGGCCCATTGCATTTACCAAATCTTCCAAAAACTCTATGTCACACAATCTTAACAATCTCATCTCCATTAACCCTTAGAGTTTATCCCCCTTTTTTTTCTTGTGCTCTCTGGAACACTTACTCTGTCTGCAGCTAACTGACAGCAACGCACAACCTGTTTGTTTCTAACGTGTTCAACCTTTTAGCAATTACCAAAACCTATCTTCTTCTGACACTGCTTCTATTGCTGCTCTCACACATGGTGGTCTCCACTTTAGCCATAATCTTAGGCCAGGCAAGAGACATGTTAGCTGTGTTGTGATCTTGCTCTCCCCCTTCTGCACCTATCAGTGCCTGCCTCTGTTCCAATCACTGTCCTCTTCCTCCTTCTTTGAAGTTCAATGCATTCACATGTTCCCCCATCTCTCTCTCGGGGGCTTCAACATCACCAATAACCCACCTGGCCCTGGTACCTACAAACTTCTTTTACTCACATCCTCCTTCGATCTCTCACAAGCCACCCTATTCCCTACTCACCCCGATGGACACTCTATTATTCAGGTGTTTTCCTACCTCTGCTCTATATCTGAGTTAACCTGTCACCCTTTTTGTATCCTTAACGTATCAGCTAAACTCACTTTTCCATCTAGCGACTCAAAGATATGAAGTCTCAGTTATTAGAAAAAAGGCATGCAAAGTGCTTTAAAGGATTACTTTCTGTTATAATTTTTAAGCTAAACAACTAACATATTAAAGTTAATAAACATTAATTAAAACCTACTGACCTATATTTTCTCCAAAACGAAGTTTCATAAGGTTCTAAAAGTTATATCTTTTATTTGCCGATGATGTCACGTTATCCTGCCCACTATTTTCAGCACTGCATGTTCAAAATACTTAAACCAATAACTTTGTGTTTAAAGCGCCATTTTGAAACCTAGGTATTGTAAACGGATTGGTACAGACCAAAGGATACCCACGGAGTGGGTTTGGAAAACAATTAAATTTGCAGACAAGATTTCTGATATACGGTAGAGATATGTTAATGAAATGCTATTGATAAAAAGCGTATTTGGGGTAGTTAGTTAGTAACAGGCATAGAAAATATTTACTTACAGTGGCCCGTTAACATAAAAATGCATACATACACATGTCTAAATATGTATATGTATATATAAGTGTATCACAAAGATATTGTGGGTTTGGTTCCAGGCCTACTCAATAAAGCAAAAATAGCATTAAATAGTGACACTCATTTTTTTTGTTTCCCTGTGCATATAAAAGTTATATTTAAACTATAATATATATATATATATATATATATATATATATATATATATATATATATATATATATATGTGTGTGTGTCTGTGTGTTTATATGTGTGTACGTAAGTATTTATGTATTTGTGTTTTACTGTATACTTATTGTACATATTTAACATTCTGTATATCTCTACCTATCTATAATTATCTATATATATATATATATATATATATAGGTATAAATATATTTATTTTAAAAAACATTAGATATATGAAGAAATATTTACTTATGAATAAATATTTTCCGTTACGAAAATAACACTGGAAAATTAAATATTCATAATTTCATGTTGCGTTAGCGATATTGCGAATATGTTACAGTGCTTAAGCAAGAGTGGGGTGGGATTGACTTCTATGGGGGAATGCGCAAACACAATCGTGATTCTCGATTTTCTATTTTTTGCCCAAGCCGGGATACTGCTGGAGAAAAAACTGTTTACTTTCAACTTGTTATACCAGCGCAACCCGACTAACACAAAATTAAAATTCTATAGCGAAAAACGCAAAATACCGCTCCACTTGTAATCTAGCCCACTGTATCTATGGATTATTTAGAATAGTTTACAGTATGTTTAATACTTTTTAATATTTTTTTTTTTTTTTTCTATATATTTTATATGTAATATTTTAATAACACACTTTAGGATTACTAAGTTTTTATGTGTGCTAACCCGATCACGTTCAAATCTAAATTGCGAAACCTGATGCGCAAACGCATATTTTACATTCGTATAATATTCTTTTTATTATTAAATATATATTTCATGTAAAATAAATATCTACATATCTATACCTATGTATCTATAGGAATAGATATATAGATATAGGTGTATACAGATATATATAGAAATATTTATTTAATCATTTTAGAACATTGGAATATCAAATATTAATATTTCATGTTGGATTTAGCGCTCTTGAATATATGCGGTCGGGTTAGTGTGCGAGTATGGGTGTTTGATTTTTAAAAAATGTTTGTAAAGAGAGTGTGATGTCACCAAAAAGGGGCATGGCCTGTGGCCGTTACAGTCTTTGTTGCAGTTACTAAGCTGGAGGTGTTGTGTAGTCTGTAAATAGTGACGTAACAACAGGGGGGTGAGGGGGGGCAATTGCCGCTAGCCTCCCCCCGTCAGCCCCGGCACTTTCATAATGCTAGAGGGAGGAGGAATGTGAGTATTAAATAGTGTAGTCACTGTAGTGTATCTTATTTTTTACTTTATTTTTATTTAGTGAGAATCCAGAGATCATGATGAGATGAATTAGTCAATAACGGTGTCTGAGGCTAAGCTCTAAGTAAATGCGCAGCCGCAGTTGCAGCGCACCTCCCCGACCCCTGGCTGTGTTCAATTGGGAACCAACACACCATCATAACACGTGCCTCATCATGCCGGCTCTCACAGTGCACGTGCACCACTCCAATCCCCAATATACCCCGTCCCCATGGATGGATGGTGCAATCATCATGGCATGCATGCTGGTGTTATTTACATCCTCCTCCTCCTCCTCCAGACAGTTCCAGTTGTGGTAACGTTCCTTTACAGCATGTAGGATTGAAGGAACATGACCGGAGACAAGTCTGTCGTGTGCTGCAGAAGTGCAGGTAAGGAGCAGGCACTGTAGCTGAGCCTGTCTCTGTGGAGTGGACAGTGGCACGCAAGAAAGACCGGTCCTGGTGGTCCTTGACGTCCAAAGAAGAGAAGAGAAGATTCTGGGGTAAGACAGAGGATCATCATACTTGGTGAAAGAATCATTCACTGTGTTTCAGAGTATAAACTTAAAAAAAAAAAATCCCCAAATCTGTGTGTTACCAATCCATATACGGTTAAACTTACCATATACCAACTTTATCTACTTAGTTACTTACTTCTGTACTTGGTAATTTGGGTGGGTGAGGTCTGCAAGTTGATTGTCTGGTGTCAATCATTAAAAAATCATAACCAGATGTTGTAAAACAGTAAGAAGGGAAAAGATGATGCAGTCATCAAACGTTCTGTTCCTGGCTGGTTATATATCTAGTGCAGTGCTTGTTGATGTTTTCTCATTTTTTTTGTTATGGTGATAAACGGATGGCAGACAAAATATAATACGTTGCAATAAAAATCTGTCAGACTATTTTGGAATCTTATTTATATATATTTAGTTAGTTTATTTTCAGTGGTATGATTTAGTGGTAAAAATTATTAGTGCCCCTCCCAGTTTGACTGTGGTATCTTATGTGCCCCCCCCCCATATATTTTTCCTAGAGTCACCACTGTCTGTAAACTAAACTTCTATGCTCTGCAATAAAATTGACTTGTACCTTTTATGGTGTGTCCTGCATCTCATGACATGGGGTCTGAAGTACTTGCCTGTGCTTCTGTTTCCTGATTAATGAAATTTTGAAATGTACTCCACCTGAGCCTTTTGATTTCTCTCAGCCTGCAGCTTGGCCCACATGGCGTCAGCGGTTTCAACGATTCAGGATTGCTTCCAAACTGAACAAGGAGAGTGGTGAAGTACAAGTAAATTATCTTTTATACTCTATGGAGAAAGATGTGGAGCTAGTGTTTAATGCCTTTACATTCCAAGAAGGGGAATAATTTGACTTTTAAATAGTTATGAGCAAACTCAGTGCTCACTTTGTGCCTAAAAGAAATGTGATTCATGAGAGGGCTTGTTTCCACAAATGTGCCCAGCGTGTGGGAGAATCTGTGGAGTAATTTGTGCGCAGCCTGTATGAACTAGCGGAATTCTGTGAGTTTGGTGTTGCTAAAGAAGAGCAAATCAGAGACAGAATAGTTATAGGAATTGCAGATTCTGTGGTCTCACTGAAGCTATAGTTGGAGGCTGAATTGATGTTATTTGGGGCTATTAGGATGGTCCGCCAGAGTGAACTGGTGAAAAAGTGCTTACTTGAGGTCTGAGAGTATTGTGGATGAAGTGCAGCAGTTCAGGAGAGCTGCAGGCAACAGGCAGAGTATGAGCGGTAGACCAAGGGCAGCAGATAGGCCCATAAGTGGATGGGTGCAGCAGGCTCATTGCACACGGTGTAATATGCCTGCTAAAGATAAAAGGTGTAGAAAGTGAAACTGAATGGGCCATTTGAAGTGGTGTGTAAAACTGAGTCCATTAAAGAGATGCAGGTGGACAGTGACCAGTATGCTCAAGAAGTGTCCTTTAAAGGGTCTGTTGTTGAATGGTCCGGTTCAGATGAAGATTGGCGGGTTACCCTCACAGTCATGGGAGCCAAAGTTGCCCTTAAGATTGACACAGGAGCAGATATTACTGTTATGTCCCTTGCAGCATTCACGAAACTGCCTCGACAGCCTCAGTTGGCGAAAGTTACGACGAAGGTTCACAGTTCTGGAGGCCGCATCGATTATGCAGGGAAATTTATTGATAGCTGCAAGTACAAACAGAAAAAAATCACCATGTGGGTAGACGTAATTAGAGGACAGTGTGTCAACAACCTATTGAGCAGGAAAGCAGCCTGTGGTTTGGGCCTTGTCACCAGAGTAAATGAGATTATGGAAGAGGAAGACATGTTTGGGGAATTGGGTCTGCTAAACTGTTAGCCAGTCCGAATATCACTGAAAGTTGATGCAGTCCCATACAGCATTACAACTCATCGTAGAATTCCATTTCCGCTCATGCCTCAAGTGGAGAAGGAACTTCTGCGAATGAAGAATATGGGAGTTATTGAAGAAGTTGTTGAAGCAACTGACTGGTGTGCCCCTAGTGTGCCCGTTGCAAAGAAAAATGGGAAGGTACACATCTGCATTGATTTGAAACAACTGAATGAGGCGGTGGATACGGGCTGCCGATGCTAGCTTGAAGACAAACTGGCTGGGGCAAAATTCTTCTCTACACTTGATGGTTCCAGTGACTTTTGGCAGATACCTCTAGACCCGAAGTGCCTCAAACTGACTACCTTCATTACACCGGTAGGTTGGTTTTGCTTCTGCAGACCCCCTTTTGGGTTATCCTCTGCCCCTGAAATCTTTCAAAGAGAGATGAGTTCCCTCCTGAAGGACTACGAGGGCACGGCAGTCATCATGGATGACATCCTGGTGTATGGGTCTACACTGGAAGAACACAATCAGTGATTGAGTTGTGTGCTGCAGACTATTAGAGAGTCCAGGCTGAAATTAAATAAAGAAAAATGCCATTTTAGAAAATCTAAGTTATGTTACTTTGGGCACATAATCAATGGAGATGGTATCAAAATCCGTGCTATTGAGCAGGTGAAAAGATCTTCTGATGTACATGAGCTGAGACAAATATTGGTGCTTGTGAATTATGTGGGCAGGTTCCTACCAGATTTATCTACAGTGTTACACCCTATCACTGACTTGTTGAAGAAAGATGTTGCCTGGGTCTCGGGACCTCCATAAGAAGAAGCTTTTACACGGGTCAAGTCCCTGCTGGGGTCCACCCCAGTGCTGGGGTTCTATGAACCTTCATAAAGGACTGTGGTTAGTGCCGATGCAAGCAGTTATGGGTTAGGGGCTGCTCTCCTGCAGCTGAATGAGAACAAACTACAACCCATCACCTACTGCTCCCATACACTGACGGCTGTCAGAATATGCCCAAATTGAGAAAAAAAAGTGCCTGGCTGCAGTTTGGGTCTGTGAGCGCTTTCAGCGTTACCTAGTGGGTTTGGAGAAGTTTAGTCTGGAAGCCAACGATAAACCATTAGTTCCTCTAATCAATTCCTATGATATTGACAAGACACTCCTAAGATGCCAGAGACTTCTGATGAGGCTGCTCAGGTTCAATGTTCAGGCAGTGCATGTGCCGGGGAAACAGCTGGTAGTGGCAGATACTTTCCAGGTGCCCACTGGCTGCTGCTGAAGGTTCTTCAACGGAATCAGATTTAAAAGTGTATGGGGTTTCAATTTTGGCATCTAAATCCATCTCATCAAGAAAGTTGGAGCAGATAAGAAGGGAGACACGCCTGGACACAGATCTTCAAAAAGTTATTAGGTATATAAAGCGAGGTTGGCCTGAGAGTCGAGCAGCCTGGATGTCTTTGAGTTCTTATTAGTCAGAAAGGTCACAGCTCACAGAGCTGGACGGTTTGGTGCTGTTGCAAGACCGCATTGTTATTCCTGATAGCATGGGGCAGGATATGCTAAGCAGGATTCATGATGGCAACTTGGGCATTACAAAGTGCAGAGAAAGGGCAGCTACGGTGGTATGGTGGCCTGGGATCTGCACCGACATTGCAAGTTATGTGTCAAAATGTGCCAGCCTACTCAGAGAGAGTCATTTATTTCTATCCCGCTGCCTGCAGGCCTGTGGCAGAAGATAGCCGCAGATTTGTGCTAACTCTATGGGAAGAAGTACCTGGTTGTGATTGGCTATTATTCCAGGTATTTGGAGATTACACCCCTGAATGAGACCGCCAGTCTGGCTGTTATCACTCATCTCAAAAGCTTGTTCTCCCGGTGGGGCATACCGATGAAGCTAGTGAGTGATAACAGAATGCAGTTTGCTTCCATGGAGTTCAGTTCTTTCAGCAGTGAATATGATTTCATCCATTCTACTTCAAGTCCGCATTACCTGCAGGCCAATGGAAGTTCATTTTGAAGCAATCTGAGCTCTTCTGGCCTACAGGGCGAATCCCATCCAAGCCACGGGTTTTAGCCCGGCACATTTGATGCTAGGGTGACAGATCCGCACCACTCTACCCTCTGTGGGTGTCTTCATGCCAGCCCCCCTGTTACTCGGGAGGAGGTCCTTAGGAGGGATGAAGAGGTGAAACAGGGCTACCAATTCTTCTACGACAGAAAATATTCTGTTCTCCCTTGCAGGAGCTGAATGTAGATCAGAATGTCATAGTTAAATTGGATGATGAGAAGAAATGGAAGACGCCAGCCACTGTAATTGGACGCTCCCCAGAACCAAGGTCTTATGTAGTCCTTGCTGAAGAAGGGACTGTCACATGTCGAAATAGAATACATCTTCAGCCAGTTCCTGAGAGTTTACGACTGGATGCTTCAGAGCCACAGTCGGTGGGATTCCTTGTTATAAAAGGGGGGACTTACTCGCAGCAAGACCACAGCGGGGATGCTTCTGTGCTTTCAGCAGACTCTCAATTACCTTCTACTGTATCAGAGGATAGTTCCTGTAAAATTACGTCAAGTGGAAGAGTGGTGAAACTTCCAGCCCACTACTGAGATTAGCACTGTAGTTAGAACAGTGACCAGAAGAATGTGCAGAATAATCCCATGGTCACTGTGGATTTGGGTAGTCTACCCCGATGTCCAAGACAGGATTGTATTTCTTGTTATTTATATATATTCTCTTACATCTTGTTATTTGTTGCACACTAAAAAAAAAATTGTATGCTTCTTGTATACCTTGTTATTTGTTGTACTCTGAAAAAAAATGTATGCCATATTCTTTGAAAAAGGGGAAGATGTGATGAGAGTGTGGCGTCACTGGAAGGGGGCGTGGCCTGTGGCCGTTATAGTCTTTGTCGCAGTTACTAAGCTGGAGGTGTTGTGCCGTCTGTAAACTTCTATGCTCTGCAATAAAATTGAGTTGTACCTTCTATGCTGTGTCCTGCATCTCATGACAGTTTTCATGCTCTGTTGAAGTTTATAAGAGAAGTTAATACGGTTGTTATTTTTTTTTCACGCGTCTGGTTTACAATGAGCTGGATCGCTATGCTCTACTTGCAATCTAGCCCTTAACCCCTTAAGACACCTGTACATAGGTACTAAGTCACAGGGTACTTTTCCCAGCGTACCCTGTTGACATAGTAGCTAGGTCCAACCTTCTGCTTCATGCTGCTGCCTCAGCTGTCCGCTCTGACAGCTAAGAATGCAGCCAGAGGCAGAAGGCTGACCATGCTCCCGTTACCCTATAATGGGACATTGCCAGATCGTTACAGACAGTGTCTCTGTTGGTGTGGGAGGTAAGGAGGGAGGCGGTGGGCAGCCCAGCAGCGCAGATGAAAGGGTCAGCATCTAGTGAGGGGGTGAGGTTTAGAGATCTGGTTGGGGGGGGGTCAGGGAGGTGGGTAGATATTGCAAATTTGATAATAGAAGTAAATTAGAAACGTTTTTAAAATTGTATACTCTTTCTGAATAACAAAAAAAAATGTGGGTTTCATATCCCTTTAAATACATAGGACTGTCAGATTGAATATATACTGAAGCGTCCCGGTAAACAATAACAATATTATTTTCCGTAAGGTGCTGTAAAATTACGGTAGCAATAACCAGCCACTTGTAATTGTAGACGTAACTTTTTTGCACTTAAAAATGGTGTCCATCTATTTATTAATCTGTCTATATACTTCTTATCTCTCTCTCTTTAAAAGTAGAGGTACCTAGATGTTAAGTGACCCTTGTTTTTAGCTTTTATATGAAAATGTATCAGAATGATAAATTATAGCTCTATCTGTGTAGCTCTATTTTAAGCCTTTATCAAATGGAATCAAGGATAAAAAATAATTTGTTATACTAGCTTTTTTTATATCTTAGCAATAGCATAATAGTGTCACCATCAACCTATGCAAACTCATTCTAACTGCATCCATTAGTATGACAATTGCTTAGTTACTATAGTAACAAATATAAGAAGGCCTCTAAAATCAATTCAGAATTATATGGAATTAAAAGATATAGGACTATGCTCTTCATGCACGCTTTATGTCAACCGCTTTTGTTATTGATTTTCGTAGTCATGTTCATTACAATGTACAAATGATTGTTGCCAGCAATATTAACACAGTAGATAGTTTTTGCCTAGATGGAGGTAATTACGGGCTGTAGTATTAACAGATAGCAGATTAATATGTCTATATTAAGGTGCATCTTCCGGTTAAATTGAAATGTTTAGACCACATAACCACCTGTGAATTTAACAGGTTTCACCCCCAGATTACGCTCACAACATAATTTATTTATTATTTTAGATTAGGGAAAGAAGGAGTAGAGAAAACATAATAGAGAAGCTGTGAAACTAACAGTTGCTTTTTATATGTTTAGATGATGTTAATGGTCTCTGCTTTCAGACACAGGATTCCTAGCACACATAAGTTAATGAGATAAGGTTTCATAGTTTTAAGTTTGTAAAGCACTTGTTAGGATGAGACAACCTCTGGTTCACTACTCAGGCAGATTAGATAGAACTTTCAATTCGGTGCCTAACTTCACTTATTTATAGAATCGCAACAGATAACATAATAGTTATGCCAGTTACTTTTTTTTTTTTTTTTCCCCTCTTATTGTTAGGCTGTGCCCGGCCTAGACCTTTTCCGTTTTGTCTGTTCTATTTTATTTTGTACATATTCACTCCTGCAAAGTGTAGGCTGTATCCCTCCCCCAGGGTAACACCAAAGCTTACAAGAGGTAAGCAAAAGAACGCAGATTCACTCGCATTTTCTTTTTTGTTTTGTTTTTTAATTACTGAGTTTCAGCTACTTCTTACATAGTGCCTATAGTATTGAAAGTTGGCCACGAATTGTAGTAAGGTTGAGGCACAAGTAGGACGAGTTTAGTCCTCTTGACTCACTCTCATATATCCCGTATTCTCTCTTTTCTCCTATTCTCTTAGTTAAAGTTAAAGTGGGACAAGTATAGTCCTTTTTTGATCCATTCTCCTATATCTTTTACCGTCTCTCTTCCTTCTTCCCATCTTACCTTCTACCTTCCCTCCCCCTTTTTTTTTTTTTTTTTTCTTCTTCTCTCTCCCCCACCCAGCACCATAACGTTTAGCAAATGGAGTCTGGACTCCGATTTGTTTCCCTGAATACAAAGGGACTAAATTAGCCTGGGAAGAGGAGCTTGCTGAAGTCATTCCTGAGAAAGCTTAGTTGCGATGTGTCTTTTCTACAAGAGACACATTGGGCTGCTTCCAAAACTCCTAATATACAGTTCAAACTGTTCCCAGTTGTGATTAATTCGGTCTATCATGAAAAAAGTAGAGGGGTATCCATATGCATAAATAGAGGTGTGGCCTTTCAACAGATCCATGTGGAGACGGACCCAGAGGGTAGATTCTTGGTGCTGGTTTGCAGACTCAACTCGCAACTCTTCACTTTGGTGAATGTATATGCCCCTAATCAGGGTCAGATAAAAATTTTACGCAGAATATTGCATCTAGTGGAGGGCCTAAGACAGGGCACGTTGGTGGTGGGCGGTGATTTTAATTTAGTATGGGACCCACAGGTTGATAAAAAACTTCCCAGTGGAAAAGTACTAGACACGTACTCTCTATCAGTAGCCCCTAAATTTCAAAACCTGATTTTTCAATCTTCACTTTATGATGTATGGAGAGCATGTCATCCAGACTCTAGAGACTATACATATTTTTCACCTCCACATGGGTCCTATTCAAGGTTGGACTATTTTTTTGTGGATTCCTGGTCCATGAATATGGTCACGTCCTCTAACTTGTGCAGCTGCCCATGGTCGGATCATGATGCAATGACGATGATCATTAGAATTGATGGACCAATTTCTCCCAGACCGACATGGAAACTCCCTAAGTTCTTATGGGAGGACGTGTCTTTCCTACCAGAGTTAATGGAGAAAGTAGAGGATTTTCTGGAATCTAATCCGGTCAATCAGACGTCTCATCAAATCCGATGGGCCGCACTAAAGGCCTACATTAGGGGGTTTTGCATTGCAAAGGCAGCGACCTTGAAAAAACTGCGAGGTGCCCCTCTAGGCAAACTGACTTGTGACCTAAGGGCAAAAGAGAGACAAAATAAAAAGACCCCTACTGCTAGTATTTCTGAAGAAATATTGAAGTTAAAGTCTCAAATTAAGAACTTTGAACTAGAACGTATTCAACTTGCATTCTCTAGATTTAAAATGACCATGTACTCTAAGAGTAACAAAGCGGGCTCCATGTTGGCAAATAAATTAAAGCAGCAGGCAGCGGCCTCCAGAATTCCATATATTCAGCAGGGGGGAAGGAAACTATATGCACCAGAAGACATAGGAAAGGCTTTTGCTGCCTTTTATGAACAGCTATACAATCTCAACTCTCATGAAAAGCCTAAAACTGCGTCGGTCAAGGAAATTTCATTCTTTCTAGAGAAATTAGGGCTCCCTTCACTGCCAGATGAGGAGGGCGACAGCTTAACACAACCTTTTACTGAGGTGGAGATAGGTCAGGCGATCAAGCACTTAAAGATTAATAAAGCCCCGGGACCGGATGGGTTTTCAGGTCAATTTTATAAGAAATAACAAGTTCAATTGAAGCCAGTTCTGAGCCAGGTATTCAACGAGATTGGCTCGACGGGGCGGATTCTCGAAGAGTATCTGGAGGCGACTATAATAGCTATTCCTAAGCCAGGTAAAGATCCTTCTTGTTGCGGCAATTTCAGACCAATATCTTTAATAAACGTTGATACAAAACTATACTCTAAATTGATAGCAGACAGACTGGCTTTTCTTCTACCGTCCCTGATTGAAGTGGACCAGGTGGGTTTTGTTAGAGGCCGTCAAGGCCCTGACAATACACGCCGCCTGATCACGATCTTTTCGGAAGCAAAGAAGTCTAGGGTTTTCGCTGATGGCCCTGTCCCTTGATGCCGAAAAGGCGTTTGACAGGGTCAGATGGGATTACCTTTGGGAGGTGATCAAGGCTTTTGGATTTCCTCTTAAGGTGATTAACATGATAAAGGTTCTATATTCGAGTCCCTGTGCCAAGGTAAGAGGGCTGGGTTTCTGTTCCCCAGCTATTCCTATTTCTAATGGTACCAGACAGGGGTGTCCGCTGTCCCCCCTGTTATTTGCTCTGGCCATGGAGCCGCTGTCAATGGCGATTCGTAGCTCTCCCGACATAGAAGGCCTGCTTATGGGTATTAGACAAGAGAAAATTGTCTTATACGCGGACGACGTTACCCTTCTCCTTACAAATCCGGTTTCCTCAGTGCCAGCGGTGTTTGCTCTGCTTGAACGTTTTGGCACCATTAGTCATTATAAAATAAACTTGACTAAAACAGACGCCTATTGTATCAATATGCCTCAAGAACAGATCTCGGTTTTACGTCAGACCTATGATTTTCAATGGTCCAATGAGTCTATGAGACACTTAGGCATTTATTTAAGCGCGGATCTAGATAGAATTATGAAACTTAATTTTGACGCTTTACTAATGGAATTGAAACAACTGACAAATAGGTGGGATTTTAGAGAGATCTCTTGGTTGGGCCGGGTAGCCACGGTTAAGATGTCTCTACTCCCTAAGGCCCTGTATTTATTTCGTTGCATACCATTGAATATTCCGCATGTCATATTGCAACATATTCATCAAATTTTTTCCAGATATATCTGGATGGGGAGGGTCCCACGCATTAGTCACAAAACTCTGCAGAGAGAATTTTCAAAAGGTGGAGTCTCCTTGCCCAATATATTTTTATATTATGAAGCCACGAGATTATCACAAATTTCAGCTTGGTGCCCAGAATCGGAGAAACCGGGTTGGTATAGACTGGAAGAATTGTATGTACCGACTGGGCTAGACCTTCAAGGTACGCTGTGGGTTCCGAGTTATAAACCATTGGCTGAAAAAATAGCTAATCCCATTGTACAGCAAAACATTCGACTTTGGCATACTCTACGGCATTACTCGGAGATCGCCCCACACCCGTCTCCTGTTCACCAACTGCGAGGTCTTTTATGGGACCTCCCTAACATTCATTTAGACTTCTGGGTGAATAGGGGATTTGCTTGGATAGAGCAGTTATACATGGATAATAAATTGCTAACAGTCCCTCAGGTCCTTGGGTCCTTTGTCGACCCCCCACTGTGGTTGCATTTTGAATGTCGGAGAATACTTAGCTTGCTGAATTCTTGGCAATTCAACGTACAAGGCCTTAGGCCTTATTCTAAATGGGAGATGAGATGGATGGGCGGACTAGCTACTTACAAACCTCTTACGTTTCACTATGGAGCACTGCTAAGAGATCATTCTATAGGTCTCCCAAGACAGTTTAAATTGTGGTGCAGGGAGTTGGAGATGGGAGTCTCAGATTTGGATTTTAGTTCTGCAGTGATCTTAACAAAGAAAACGATCCATTGCGTGACCATTTTTGAAGGATACATAAAACTACTACTAAGATGGTACAGAGTCCCCACCAGGCTGTCTAAGATGTTTACTGGTTCTCCGGCAGTGTGCTGGAGATCATGCGGTGAACTGGGCACAGATGCACACATTTGGCGGACCTGCCCTAAGATCAGCGGGCTGTGGAGAGATGTTGAGGTACTTTTACATTCCATGAATACAGAAATCGAGCTGACGCCCAGGTGTGCCCTCTTTCATGTCTTTGGTAAAGAGCTGCCTAAATATACTAGGCAGTTGGTAATTTACATAATGGCTGCAACCAGGCTCTGCATTGCCAGAGCCTGGAAACAAATTGACCCACCCACAATATCGGATGTTTGTGAAGTGATACATTACTTAGATAAGATGGAAAAATTTGCCTATAGTTCCTTGGAACGATTGGAGGATTATTGGAATATATGGTCAGACTGGTTGCACATTCAATGAAGTTCATGAGAAAATTGGTAGGTCGACTGTGGCAACCTCATCTTTAAGTTATGGAATACCATCCATATTATAAATATAGGGTCCCGTGAGGGGACATGGATTTCCCCATCCCTCCCCCATTACATATATATACCCCCCCTCGTTTTTTTTGTTTTTTTTTCCTCTTTCTCTCCTCCTAATCTCTCCTCTTATCTCCTTTTATATGACTCCTATAACCTGTTCCCCTATCTTTTCTTACTTATTATTAATCGGGAACAAGTTGAATAGATACGAATTTGGCATCTACTGAGTGGCACTAAATGTATGGGCACAACTAGGCGGTTATTTTTTCTTTTTCCTTTTTGTGGCGACACATACTCTGTTTTATAAAGTAGCTGAATATAATCTTTTATAGTTCTAATTTTATTTTTATAGTAGTGTTCTGGATATTCAGCTCATGTTAGCATTACTAAAGAACTCAAATAAAAAAAATAAAAAAATGAGGTAAACATATATCTCATAAGAGATCCTTTCCACTGCAGATAGTCTTTTGGCACACTAGATTTCTTACCAGAGGTCCATAAGGGGCCCTTCAGACGAGAAGGAAGGTTTGGCTTCCGTGAACATTATGTCTTAATATAGCATAACACTCTATTGTTATTTTGTCATTTTACTAATCATTAATGCTATTGTCTATAGACATATTGTATTATTGCCTTGTATTTTGTTTTCTTATGTTTTTCTTCTCTATGTATGTTGAAATTTGCAATGTGCTTCTTGTAACTATAATTGTGGAAGGTCTAATTACCTGTTCTGTATCCCAAAACTTACCTCAATAAAAAGTATAAGTAAAAAAAAAAAAAAAAAAAGATATAGGACTAAATTACAAGTGAGGAGCAAACAGTTTTGCGCTAGCGCAATCACCTTTTACGCTTCCATCCTTTCTGCGATCTAAGAGCTGTGGTTAACTAGTTTCGAAAATAAAAATTTGCAGAAAACACTTCAAAAATACATTAAAAATTACTCTTACACTCATAAATAAACTTTTAACCCCTAAACCGCTATCCCTCCACATCCCAAAAGTACCTAAATAAACTATTAACCCCTAAACCGCCATCCCCCACATCGCAGAAACTAATTAAAACTATTAACTCCTAAATTGCCGTCTCCCGACATCGCAAAAACTAAATAACAATGCCATTTTAAGGGCTATTGGTAGTTTCTTTTTAGAAAAGGGTTATTTTTTATTTTGTGATTATTATTTTTTTAAGGGGTATTAGAATTGATTATATTTTTTTTATTTTTGGTAATTACTTTTTCTATTTTCTGTAATGCTAGTTTATTTTTATTTTGTGTAATGTTAGTTTTTTTTTGTAATGTAAGGGTTTTTTTCTTTCTAATGACACAGTGAGTCCACAGATCATCTATAATGACTGTTGGGAATATCACTCCTGGCCAGCAGGACGAGGCAAAGAGCACCACAGCAAAGCTGTTAAAGGGACACTGAACCCAATTTTTTTCATGATTCATATATAGCATGCAAATTTAAGCAACTTTCTAATTTACTCCTATTATCATTTTTTCTTTGTTCTCTTGATATCTTTATTTGAAAAAGAAGGCATTATAGGGATAATAGGTATAATAGGGATAATAGAAGTAAATCAGAAAGTTGCTAAGGCGCCAGCACATTTTTGGTTCAGACCATGGACAGCACTTGTTTATTGGTGCTGTCCAATCAGCAAGGACATCCCAGGTTGTTCACCAAAAATGGGCCAGCATCTAAACTTACATTCTTGATTTTCAAATAAACATACCAAGAGAATGAAGGAAATTTGATAATAGGAGTAAATTAGAAAGTTGCTTCAAATTGCATGCTCTATCTGAATCAAGAAAGAAAAAAAATTGGGTTTAGTGTCCCTTTAAATATCACTCCCTTACCCACAATCTCCAGTCATTCTCTTTGCCTACAGTGCAAGGAGGTGGTAAAGTATAGGTGTCTGATAAGATGTATTCTTCAATCAAGAATTTTTTATTTTAAAGCAGAGTAGGTTTACTCTTATCTTGTCTGGGGTCTAGCTGTAGTCCACGTTAGTCTCTTCAGTAGGGCAGTGGTAGCTTTTGAGCACTTGAGAACTTGTGAGGTACAATCCTCACTGTGCTTTCTCAAGATTTTGCTGCCCTTCTTCTGATGCTGAAGTATGATTACTCAGATTTTTTCTTTTTCCACAGGTCTATGTGAGGTAAGAACCCTCTCAAGTCAGGTGAGCTGTCCTGCTGCCGGACAGATGCTATTAAGGTAAGTGCCATATTTAATTTCCTTGGGGGACAAGTGAATAAGTGGCACTGCTTCAGTATCTTTACTGTTTTTATTCTATAAAAAGGGACGTTTATTTTCCCAGCATAAGGGTAAAATTTTGGCAGTTGGTTTTCAGGGACGGAGACTGGCATGAGGAGAACTATTTTATGGTGGCTCAAGTGAGGTAGCCGGTAAGGTAGCCCTGACTACAAAAAAGACTGTTTAAAAGATCCAAGGTCTATCTATGTATCTATTGGGTTCTTGCAAAGCGCGGCTATTCACCTGTAAGGGTCTCAAGGCGCTGAGGGTTGCAGTTCAGTCGAAGAGCCAGGTCTTGAGGTCCTTTCTGAACTTAGTTAGGGCGGTAGCTTGTCTAAGGTGCAGCGGGAGGGTGTTCCAAGGCTTGGCAGCCAGGTGAGAGAAGGATCTGCCTCCCGCTGTGGTTTTCCTGATGCGGGGGATGACAGCAAGGGCTTGGTCGTCCGATCAAAGTTGTCTGGCAGGGGTGTAGAAGGTAACCGGTGGTTCAAGTATTCGGGACCGATGTTGTGGAGGGCCTTGAATGCATGGGTGAGAAGCTTGAAGGTTATTCTTTTGTTGATGGGGAGAAAGTGCAGGTCCCGCAGGTATTTGGTGTTGTGGCATTGGCGAGGGATGTCAAGGATTAGTCTGGCCGAGGAGTTCTGGATGCGCTGTAGTCTCTTTTGGAGCTTGATGGTGGTGCCGGCGTAGAGTGCGTTACCATAGTCCAGTCGGCTGCTGATGAGGGCGTGAGTGACAGTCTTCCTGGTCTCGGTTGGGATCCATTTGAAGATCTTTCGCAGCATGTGAAGTGTGTGGAAGCAGGCAGAAGAGACGGCGTTGATTTGCCGGTCCATGGAGAGCGATGAGTCCAGGATGATGCCTAGATTTCGTGCATGGTCGGTGGGGGTTGGAGGGTGTCCAAGGGCTGTGGGCCACCAGGAGTTATTCCAAGAGGATGTGTTGGGACCGAGGAGGAGGACTTTGGTATTGTCTGCGTTTAGCTTTAGGCAGTTGTAGTTCATCCAGGTGGCGACTGCTGTCAGCCCTTTGTGGACGTTTCTCTTGGCGGTGGTGGGGTCACTGGTGAGTGAGATGATTAGCTGGGTTTCGTCGGCGTAGGAGACAATGTTTAGGTTGTGTCATTGGGCGCTGGTGGAGAGAGGGGCCATGTAGATGTTGAATAGGGTGGGGCTCAGAGAAGAGCCTTTGGAACACTTCAGCTTATTTCTGTGGGCTTGGAGGTGAAGGGTGGGAGTCTAACTTTCTGGGTTCTGCCGGTGAGGAAGGAGGTGATCCATTCCAGGGCTTTCTCGCGTATGCCGGCATTGTGAAGTGGGTTGCGGAGGGTGAGGTGGGAGACAGTGTCGAATGCTGCTGAGAGGTCTAGGAGAATGAGGGCGGCGGTCTCTCCTCGGTCGAGTAGGGTGAGGATGCTGTCTGTGGCGGCGAGGATGGCGGTCTCTGTGCTGTGGTTGCTCCTGAAACCGGATTGGGAGGGGTCCAGGGTGTGGTTGGCTTCGATGTAGTCAAAGAGTTGCACATTGATGGACTTCTCGATGATTTTGGCCGCAAAGGGGAGCAAAGAGATTGGGTGGTAGTTCTTTGGATCATTGGGGTCAGCCGTGGGTTTTTTCAGTAGGGGTTTTAATTCTGCATGCTTCCAGTCATCCGGGAAGGTGCCGGTTTCGATGGAGCAGTTGATGGTGCTGCAGAGCTCGGGGGCGATGGTGTCACCCGTTTTGTTGAAAATATGATGCGTGCATGGGTCCGAGGGTGCTCCGGAGTGGATCGACCTCATGATCCTGATGGTGTCCTCTGTGGTGAGGAGGGCTCCAGATGGTCTGTGGGGGGTAGGCAGTGGTGTATTTGGGTGAGGTATCGGTGGGATTTGGTGGGTAGGTGGTGGTGGGTGAGTTCTGGGGCGTAAAGCTGTCATAGATGTTGACGATCTTGCGGTGGAAGTACATTGCGAGGTTATCGCAGAGGTCCTGGGAGGGCGGGATGTCGTTGGTGTTGCTGTTGGGATTGGAGAATTCCTTGATGACTGTTAACAGCTCCTTTCTGTTGTGGACGTTGGCATTGATTCTATCTTGGATGGCTGTCTTCTTGGTGGTTGTGATGGGGTGGTGGTGGGTAGTGATGGCTTCTTTGTAGGCTGTTTTATTTGAGGGGGTCTTGCTGGATCTCCAGGTCCTTTCCAATTGCCTGCAGTGGCATTTGGAGTCCTGGAGGGTAGGGGTGAACCAACTAGCCTTGTTGGTGGGTTGGCGGTTGGACGGTTTCTTGAGAGGGGCGAGGGTGTTGGCGCAGTCTGTGAGCCACAGGTTCAAATCCTGGCAGGGCCGACTCAGCCCTTCATCCTTCCGAGGTCGATAAAATGAGTACCATTAAATTGGGTAATAATAACAACTATTAATATTCAGCTTCCGATTTGATTAATTCCGAGAGTGAGTGATGAAAAAGCAATTTGAGTCCCACTGGGAGAAAGGCGCTATATAAATACTAGTTATTATTATAAGTAAATATTTGTGTTCCGGTTTAGATCCGGACTCATTTACGTGTGGCAATTTACTTTTATTTTGCTTGCTGTTTCGTTTCTGTGTCGGGCCCGCTCCTTAGCCTGATTCGGGGGAGGTTTTTTAATGTTTGCACGCATTTTGTAGATGCTGTCGGCTTCCCTGCTGTGATGCAGTTGACGGCTGCTTGAGAGGATAGTGCTGCTGTTGTTAGCACAAACATCTGATCAAAAAAAAAAAATGGACCGTTTGTTTACTGTTCTTAAGGTTGCAGGGTAGGCACCTCAGTGAAGCTGCTGAGGTGTTTGGGGATTGCCTGGGGTTTATTAATATATCCGGTACTCATATATTTGTTTTACATTAATTTAAAGGCACAGTATAATTTTTCAAAGTCTGTAAAATAAAGTAGTTTTTCTTTCTTGTCATTCCTTTTTTCTCTATAATGGAACAAGAGGCCTTGCAGATTGCTGCATGTCAGCTTTGTTTTGATGCCCAGGTTGAACCCCCTATACCTTTTTGTCCCACTTGCATTGAAAAAACGTTAAGCTATAGGGATAAGATTTTTGGCCATGATTCACCATTAGATTTGGCGGATGCTGTTCAGGTTCCTCCTGCAGCAGATATATTGCAGCTTTCTCCTCACGTGTCCCAACTTTTTCAGTCTCCTCATGCAGTGCCCTGTGTTTCCTCTCATAATCCGATAGGATTTTCCTTGCAGGACATTGCTACTCAGGTATCCTCTGCGGTTTATGAGGCATTGTTTGCCTTTCCCAGACTACAGAGAAAGTGTAAAAGGTAACTTAAAGATTCAGTTAATAAGGTTTCTAATCAATCTGTGGCTAACCTGGGTGTTGTGCCTCAAATTTCTGATGATGAAAACATGTCAGTAATGTCTGAGGGTGAAATCTCAGATTCAGATAGTGTAATTCCTTCTTCTGATGCTGAAGTTGTTTCCTTCAGATTTAAGCTTGAACACCTTCGCTTATTACTTAAGGAGGTTTTGGCTACTTTGGACGACTCTGACACGACAGTCGTAGTCAACCTTAAAAAATCTAGTAAGCTTAACAAATACTATGATGTTCCCTCTGCAGTAGAGGTATTCCCTGTACCTGACTGTGCTACAGAAATTATTGCACAGGAGTGGGAGAGACTTGGAATTCCTTTTTTTCCATCCCCAATTTTCAAAAAGATGTTTCCTATAGCTGATTCTTTTAAAGAATTGTGGCAGACGGTTCCTAAGGTAGAAGGAGCGATCTCCACTTTGGCTAAGAGGACTACTATTCCCATAGAAGATAGTTGTTCTTTTAAGGATCCCATGGATAAGAAGTTGGAGGAAATATATGTTCACCAGGGTCTCCAATGGCAGCCTGCGATATGTATTGCTACTGTCTCCAGCACTGCAGCTTACTGGTTTGATGCGTTGTCTGACTCTATTCAGACAGATACTCCTCTTGAGGAAATCCAGGACAGGATTAGGGCTCTTAAATTAGCCAATTCCTTTATTTTGGATGCTTCCTTACAGGTTATTAAGCTAGGTGCAAAGATTTCTGTATAGAAGACCTTGCCTCTCTGGGAGTAATAGTTCCTGTTCCTCTTCAGGAACAGGGTTTGGGTTTTACTCAAATCTGTTTGTGGTTCCCAAAAAGGAGGGAACTTTCAGACCAATCTTAGACCTAAAGTGTCTGAACAAGTTTATGAGGGTTCCATCCTTCAAGATGAAGACTATATTCTCCATTCTTCCCTTGGTTCAAGAAGGTCAATTCATGACAACCATAGATTTGAAGGATGCGTATCCAGTAGAGGCTCCTCCTGAGCTGCACAAGTATCTAGTGTCTCACTGCATAAGAGCTGCATGACCCGGGGACGGTGGTGTCACAGCATTGAGAAGATAATACCTTATAGGCTCTATCTCCACCATGACACCATCCAGAAAGAGGAGTCCTGTTGCTGCCAATTCTATATTTTCCTTGCTTGCTGTAATCATGGATGATCCATGATCACAGCAAGCAAGGAAAATATAGAATTGGCAGCAACAGGACTACTCTTTATGCAGCCAGCTTGCAGTTGTGACTCATGGACTCCATAAAAAGAGGTATTTTTTCTAAAGCAGATAGACAGTCAAATCAGGCTTTTTTTAGCTCAATAGTTCACTCAGAAAATAAATCACTGATTTATTTTCTGAGTGAACTATTGAGCTAATAAAGCCTTATTTGCCTGTCTGTCTGCTTTAGAAAAAATACCTCATTTTATGAAGCACATGAGTCGCAACTGCTTCAGTCCCTTGTTTTGGCTTACAGCTTGAGGATGTCAGTGTTAAAGCTCCTAGGCAGTAAACAGTAAGACACCCTGTTTATTTTCCTGCAAGCATAATGTTTGTCAGTAGAAAAACAAGAAGTGTAAGGAAGGGGCTATAAATTATTTTATTTGGTGCAGTCAACTCCTATACTGCCCATTTTCATTTGTCTGCCGTTGCAGTATGATCTCCATGCTAACTTCTCAGCCTTGATAACGATCTCTAAACCAAACAAACAATTACTGCCTGTGATCCCAGATAACACTGCAAACATTCCACTCACTGTCAGCATGTTCCTGCCTACTGTTCCACAAGGTATTTTGTAAATCCCAGTTTGCTGCCTTTCTATCCATTTCACATGGATCCATTTCACATTACACTGCTGCTCTGCTACAGGTGTCTGTGTTAGCAAATAAGCATTTGGTAATGGTACAGCCCTGGCTGCTTCTTACCTATGATAGTGGTCTAGAAACATCAAATAACATGATTAACAATTTAAACAATAGTAATAAATACTTCCATTACCATGTTATTTTATGGTACACTAGATCAGGTTGTTCTACATTACTTATATTAGCCACTGGTGTCCCTATATAAACTCCATATTCTATGTGAGAGCCAATTAGCTTCTAAAGTAAATACAATGAGATGTGAATTTATGTTGCTTTCTGCTTTAAAATGCTTCCTAAGCTCTATCAACTAAAATTATGTATGCTGTAAATTATTTTTAAAAGAACATTTTAGAACATTACAAATATCAGGGGAATTTGCATGTGAATTTTAGTCCATAGGCATAGACAGACATCTAACTCCAATATATATATAAAATATTTATTGTAAATATGTATACTAAATTCTGGAAACCTAGTTTATTCCCTAGATTTCCATCTAAGGGGCTGGGCTTTATTTTAAGGGGTGGAGCCTATTTACGTTAATTTATTTTACAGATAGAAATAATAAACCTAGCTTCTGGGTCTATCTCAACGTGTATATTTTCTACTTGGAGTGTATCTTTAAAGAGGATGGCAACTCCTCTAGATTTAGTGGAATAGGAAGCCTCTAACTTAGTTGAGAAGTTTTTGAAGGAAAAGGGGAAACCTGGAGATCTGATCCAATGGGTCTCCTGCAGAAAGATTACATTAGCTTTAAGTTTTCTAATATTGGTAAGTAGGAGGCTTCTCTTGGTCGGAGAATTAAGGCCTTGTACATTATGGGTGACCACATTTAGTTCCATGAATAGGAAAAAAAAAATTAAGGGGGGAGAGGGGAAGTGGGTAAAGGGAAAAAGGGGAGGGATAGATGGAGTTATATGGATGTATATGGGTACTGTTTGTATAAATAACTCGGTTGCAAAATTCACAATATCAAAAAGGATATTGGGGAATTCAGAGTAGATAAACACTATATATCTGAATAGGGCCTGAGTTTTTATTCCTGTAAATTCTAGGCGCACTGAAGGTCAAAAGATAATAATTATTAGTTTGCGGGGTAATGGGGGATATTCAGAGGGTAAGCAGCTCTATGAGTAAGGGGTTTTAATATAATAATGTTTAGTGATATATGCTATAGTGATAAAGCAATGGTCAGGTCACCACCTAAAAGGGGAGGGCGGGGCAACCAGTTTATATAACTAATAAGTAAATAAACTTTAGGTTATAACTTAAACACCAGTAAACATGAGTCCGGCTTATCTCCGGATCTAACTTATGTAACTAAAGTGAAACCTTACAAACGTTAACCCATACCTTGTCACATGTAGATCTGAAATATAATCAAGAGCATATTATAAATATATGAACAGAAAAGAAAAAAGAGCTTACTGTGCATCAAAACAAGATCACTCAGTCATTTAGGATTGTAATAAGACATTATCAATCAACTCTCCTTCCATAATTTCTCATAATATTCTCAAGAAGTTTTAATTGTAGATAATTTCTCTCTTTATGTGATTGATAATAGCATTAGCTTGATTGTAAGTTTTAGAGGACCTACTTTAACTACCCTATTAGTTGGATGTCTTCTGCCCTAGAAAGCATTTTGAAAGATATACAAATGTAAAGGGTTGGATGTCCGGGTTACAGTAGGCTTCTATATCAAAACTCTAAAAATTACGCCAGAGCATCATGAATGATTTACTAAGGTCCTAATGAAGGACAAATCTGCATAAAAACCCAAATTCAAAACAAGCTAAAGGGTAGATAACTTATTGGAATCCGTCTATTCTCATATATTAACTTCTACTCAAACTCTGTAACCAAGCGGGAAAGAGGTGTGATGGGCTATAAATGAGAATATAACTCTAAGTATTAGGGAGAGTAACTGATCAAAGCACTTATATATCAACCTGTTTAAGAGTAAATGATTTCGATGGAATCAGTCAATTATGAAAAACCAATAGGTGATGCAGAATTAACCCTGTATGGGAGGAATAATATTAGTGAAAAACTTTACAATCAGGTTAGATAGAGAAAATTCAGAACCTAGTGTTGTGTAGCCAGTCTTCCGTCACTATAGTATAAAACGTATAATCACTATCGGCTAGATTTAGAGTTTTGTCGGTAACGACCCGCGTAGCTAACGCTGGCTTTTTTCTGGCCGCACCTTTAAAATAACTCTGGTATTGAGAGTCCACAGAAAGGCTGCGTTAGGCTCCAAAAAAGGAGCGTAGAGCATATTTAACGCAACTGCAACTCTCGATACCAGAGTTGCTTACGGACGCGGCCAGCCTCAAAAACGTGCTCGTGCACGATTCCCCCATAGGAAACAATGGGGCTGTTTGAGCTGAAAAAAAAACCTAAGACCTGCAAAAAAGCCGCGTTCAGCTCCTAACGCAGCCCCATTGTTTGCTATGGGGAAACACTTCCTACGTCTGCACCTAACACTCTAACATGTACCCCGAGTCTAAACACCCCTAATCTTACACTTATTAACCCCTAATCTGCCGCCCCCGCTATCGCTGACCCCTGCATATTATTATTAACCCCTAATCTGCCGCTCCGTAAACCGCCGCTACTTACATTATCCCTATGTACCCCTAATCTGCTGCCCCTAACACCGCCGACCCCTATATTATATTTATTAACCCCTAATCTGCCCCCCACAACGTCGCCTCCACCTGCCTACACTTATTAACCCCTAATCTGCCGAGCGGACCGCACCGCTATTATAATAAAGTTATTAACCCCTAATCCGCCTCACTAACCCTATAATACATAGTATTAACCCCTAATCTGCCCTCCCTAACATCGCTGACACCTAACTTCAAACATTAACCCCTAATCTGCCGACTGGAGCTCACCGCTATTCTAATAAATGTATTAACCCCTAAAGCTAAGTCTAACCCTAACACTAACTCCCCCCTAAGTTAAATATACAGGTAGCCCTCAGTTTACGCCGGGGTTAGGTTCCAGAAGGAATGGTTGTAAATCGAAACCGTTGTAAATTGAAACCCAGTTTATAATGTAAGTCAATGAGAAGTGAGGGAGATAGGTTCCAGGCCCCTCTCAGAATTGTCATAAGTAACACCTAATACATTATTTTTAAAGCTTTAAAATGAAGACTTTAAATGCTAAACAGCATTATAAACCTAATAAAATAATCACACAACACAGAATATATAATTAAACTAAGTTAAATGAACAAAAACATTTGCTAAACAGCATTATAAACTTAATAAAATAATCACACAACACAGACTTTACTTGCATTTTTCTGCAAACAGTTCTTTCTATGCATTCCAATCTGGACTGATTTATAGACAGAAAGATCTTGTTCCTTTGAAATCTGCTCGATAGCTCAGGTCTGGTTAAACTGATTAATTTCAGCTTACTTGGCTTTGCTGCAACACAAGCGGACAGCTCCACCTACTGGCTATTTTAATAAATGCACTGCTTCTCAATGCTTTTCAATAGCAGTCACATGACTGGAAAAAAAAGTTGTTATTCTGAAACGGTGTAAATTGAACCGTTGTAAAACGAGGGCCACCTGTAATTTAAATCTAACGAAATTAATTAACTCTTATTAAATAAATTATTCCTATTTAAAGCTAAATACTTACCTGTAAAATAAATCCTAATATAGCTACAATATAAATTATATTTATATTATAGCTATTTTAGGATTTATATTTATTTTACAGGTAACTTTGTATTTATTTTAACCAGGTACAATAGCTATTAAATAGTTAAGAACTATTTAATAGCTAAAATAGTTAAAATAATTACAAATTACCTGTAAAATAAATCCTAACCTAAGTTACAATTAAACCTAACACTAGACTATCAATAAATTAATTAAATAAAATACCTACAATTACCTATAATTAAACCTTACACTACACTATCAATAAATTATTTAAATACAATATCTACAAATAAATACAATGAAATAAACTAACTAAAGTACAAAAAATAAAAAAGAACTAAGTTACAAAAAATAAAAAAATATTTACAAACATTAGAAAAATATTACAACAATTTTAAACTAATTACACCTACTCTAAGCCCCCTAATAAAATAACAAAGCCCCCCAAAATAAAAAAATGCCCTACCCTATTCTAAATTACAAAAGTTCAAAGCTCTTTTACCTTACCAGCCCTGAACAGGGCCCTTTGCAGGGCATGCCCCAAAGAATTCAGCTCTTTTGCCTGTAAAAAAAAACATACAATACCCCCCCCAACATTACAACCCACCACCCACATACCCCTAATCTAACCCAAACCCCCCTTAAATAAACCTAACACTAAGCCCCTGAAGATCTTCCTACCTTATCTTCACCCTGCCAGGTTCACCGATCCGTCCTCGGAAGTCTTGATCCAATCCTCGGAAGTGTTGATCCAAGCCCAAGCGGGGGGCTGAAGAGCGACGTCCATCCTCGGGCTGAAGTCTGGATCCAAGCGGCGACTGAAGAAATCCATCCTCGAGCTGAAGTCGGAAGTCCATCATCTGGATGAAGTCTTCTATCAAGCCGCATCTTCAATCTTCTGGAGCGGAGCGGAACCATCTTCTTCCAAGCCAACGTGGAACATCCTCTTCAACCGACGACGTCAACAAATGACGGTTCCAAATGACGGTTCCTTTAAATGACTTCATCCAAGATGGCGTCCCTCGAATTTGCTGATTGGATCAGAATATTCCTACCTTTATTCCGATTGGCTGATAGAATCCTATCAGCCAATCGGAATAAAGGTAGGAATATTCTGATCCAATCAGCAAATCGGATTGAACTTGATTCTGATTGGCTGATTCCATCAGCCAATCAGAATATTCCTACCTTAATTCCTATTGGCTGATAGAATCCTAAAGGAACCGTCATTCGTCGGGAAGTCATCGTCGGAAGAAGATGGGTCCGCGGTGGAGGTCTTCAAGATGGAGCCGGTCCTCATCGGATGAAGATAGAAGATGCCGCTTGGAAGAAGATGGTTGCCGGACTTTGGACCCTCTTCTGGACTTCTTCAGCCGTCGGATGATGGATGTCTAGCCCCCTCTTGGGTTGGATGAAGATATCGGAGCCAGAACGGATTGGTGTGATACCCGGTGAGGTGAAGACAAGGTAAGAAGATCTTCAGGGGCTTAGTGTTAGGTTTATTTAAGGGGGGTTTGGGTTAGATTAGGGGTATGTGGGTGGTGGGTTGTAATGTTGGGGGGGGGGTATTGTATGTTTTTTTTTACAGGCAAAAGAGCTGAATTTCTTGGGGCATGCCCCGCAAAGGGCCCTGTTCAGGGCTGGTAAGGTAAAAGAGCTTTGAACTTTTGTAATTTAGAATAGGGTAGGGCATTTTTTTTATTTTGGGGGGCTTTGTTATTTTATTAGGGGGCTTAGAGTAGGTGTAATTAGTTTAAAATTGTTGTAATATTTTTCTAATGTTTGTAAATATTTTTTTATTTTTTGTAACTTAGTTCTTTTTTATTTTTTGTACTTTAGTTAGTTTATTTCATTGTATTTATTTGTAGATATTGTATTTAAATAATTTATTGATAGTGTAGTGTTAGGTTTAATTGTAGGTAATTGTAGCTATTTTATTTAATTAATTTATTGATAGTCTAGTGTTAGGTTTAATTTTAACTTAGGTTAGGATTTATTTTACAGGTAATTTGTAATTATTTTAACTATTTTAGCTATTAAATAGTTCTTAACTATTTAATAGCTATTGTATAATTTATATTGTAGCTATATTAGGATTTATTTTTCAGGTAAGTATTTAGCTTTAAATAGGAATAATTTATTTAATAAGAGTTCATTAATTTCGTTAGATTTAAATTATATTTAACTTAGGGGGGTGTTAGTGTTAGGGTTAGACTTAGCTTTAGGGGTTAATACATTTATTAGAATAGCGGTGAGCTCCAGTCAGCAGATTAGGGGTTAATGTTTGAAGTTAGGTGTCGGCGATGTTAGGGAGGGCAGATTAGGGGTTAATACTATGTATTATAGGGTTAGTGAGGCGGATTAGGGGTTAATAAATTTATTATAGTAGCGGTGTGGTCCGCTCGGCAGATTAGGGGTTAATAAGTGTAGGCAGGTGGAGGGGACGTTGAGGGGGGCAGATTAGGGGTTAATAAATATAATATAGGGGTCGGCGGTGTTAGGGGCAGCATATTAGGGGTACATAGCTATAATGTAGGTGGCGGCGGCGTGCGGACGGCAGATTAGGGGTTAATTATTGTAGGTAGCTGGCGGCGACGTTGTGGGGGGCAGGTTAGGGGTTAATAAATATAATATAGGGGTCGGCGGTGTTAGGGGCAGCAGATTAGGGGTACATAAGTATAACGTAGGTGGCGGTCGGCAGATTAGGGGTTAAAAAAATTTAATCGAGTGGCGGCGATGTGGGGAGACCTCGATTTAGGGGTACATAGGTAGTTTATGGGTGTTAGTGTACTTTAGAGCACAGTAGTTAAGAGCTTTATGAACCGGCGTTAGCCCAGAAAGCTCTTAACTACTGACTTTTTTCTGCGGCTGGAGTTTTGTCGTTAGATTTCTAACGCTCACTTCAGCCACGACTCTAAATACCGGAGTTAGAAAGATCCCATTGAAAAGATAGGATACGCAAATGACGTAAGGGGATCTGCGGTATGGAAAAGTCGCGGCTGAAAAGTGAGTGTTAGACCCTTTCCTGACTGACTCCAAATACCGACGGTAGCCTAAAACCAGCGTTAGGAGCCTCTAACGCTGTTTTTCACGGCTACCGCCAAACTCCAAATCTAGGCCTAAGTGATCTAAGATTAACCCTGTATGGATGGAATAACATTAGTGAAAAACTTTACATTCAGGATAAACAGAGAACATTCAGGATCAGGTGTTGTGAAGATTTTCTTATATTATTGTAGTATATAAGTTGGATAATATATACTCAGTGCATATTTGTTTCTAACTCTGCAAAGTGTGCACCGTTCAAAAATAACATTTACGTGTCCTGTTGGGTAGTGTTCCGCCTGTTAGAGGCGGGTGAAGATCTTCTTGGCTTGGGGCTCCATTCTGATGCATGTATCCGTAATCACGGAGGTGGATTCCAGGTTTGTGGAGCTAGTAGCAGGAGAGTCTTTTTGAGTGGATTTTGGCTCTTGGCGTGTAGGAGGTGTAGCTTGGGAATTCTGTAAAAGGCTTAATTTGTTGAGAATCTCCATTCCTTTTTTAGGCTGGACACAGTATAAGAGAGTCAATTAAGTTGAAAAAATATCCGCACTGGGAATCCCCATCTATATTTAATAGAATGTTTGCGCAGACACTGGGTGATTGGCTGGAATGATCTCCTCTTTGATAGCATATGAGATGATAAGTCGGGGAAGAACTGCAGTTCTTTATAAGGGTCTGGTAAGTCTTTATTCATAAAGGCGACCTTAAGGATTTTTTCTTTGAAAGTGTAATGGTGCAGTTTCACAATAACATCCCTGGGTTGTGCCTGATTAGAGTTTCTTGGTCTGATTGCTCTATAAGCTCTGTCAATTTTAGCTTCTTGATCCTATGGGGAGTTAACCAACACTGCAAACAGCTCTTCAAGAAATTTAATGAGGTCGGTAGTTGAAACACTTTCGGGTATGCCTTTAAGGCGCACATTGTTGCACCTGGACCTGTCTTCGAGGTCCGCTAGTTTTACTTCAAGGTCTGAAATCATTTCTGCCAATGACTGAGAATATGCGAGGAGGTTGGAATGATCTGTTGCCAGGTCTTCATGTTTATGTTCTAGTGTGTCATTTCTATCACCCTTTTAAGGTCAGCGACTGAAATTCTGATTTCCTGTTTTAATGAAGTGTGATGGGAGTCCATTTTGGCTGAGAGAGAGTTAATGAGTTCTTTGAGAGAGGTGTTCTCTGAGTTGTAATTAGAGTTTTTTTCTAGAGGGGTGTATCTCTTCTTCTCCTTGGCCAGACGGGGAGTCTCTGGAGTCTTCGTCTGATAGATCTCTCTCCACCAGGAATTTACTGTGAAAGTGATCTGCCACAGTTCTTTTTGGACCCTCATTATGTTTGTTGATTTTTTTTTCCTGTTAGAGTGAGACATGTTCTCTGTCTCAGTGCCTCTATACTGACAGCAAATTAGCAAAGCAGTTACACAAGGGCTAGAGAAACTGAGAAATATCTCTTGTACGCCTCTCCTCAGGGAAGTTGCCCTCACAGGGTGATCACGGGAAAAGGAGTTTGGGGTATGACCTACTGCCACAGCGGACAGCAGGAAAAGGAGGAGGAGAGCATACTACTGGCAAGTATGGGTCATGAAGAGGTCTCTATAATGTTCCAAAAGTATGTTGGTCCCTTTATTGTTCCTTGGCTTCTGTAGAAGAGGGATTGGATCTGTATACAAAAGGGGAATTTGCCCTCGCCGGGTTATCACATATCTAGAAGTAAAGGAAATGACCTATTGCCACAAGGGACAGCAGGAGAAAAAGGAGGTGAGCTTACTGTGTGTCAATAAATTTTGCGTGATGGCAAATACAGGTTTTACACAGCTGGTGTATTGACCCAAGAATTATCAATGTCCAGAATGGTTGTTGTTACCTCTGGGGAGTCTACTCTGCAGACTTCTTAACCTCCTATCTTTGTGTGAGAACTCTATAGATGGCAACTGCAGCAATAATTCTGTAAGAGAGAGCTCTAAACTGCAACAGACTCCTTTAAGGAAAGTAATAATTAGCTGAATGTCCACCTTTATTGTGCTGGAGTGTGCAGTTGTAAGTTGAAAAACCTTCAGGGGGCAGGTCTGCACTTGTATTTCTGTCAGCTACAAAGTTCTGCAGATTTATATAGTGAAGGGGTATTTTGGTTGGTGCTACATATAACCAATTTGTTGAATATGCATGTATTTAAGTCCTTAGGCTTGTAAAAAAATAAAGGTACTGTAAATCCTAGCCCCACTGTTGTCAGGATATGTGAAGAGATTTAATCTTGGCCAGTATATGTTATAGGTAGGTATCCAATTATATAGGTAGTAGCAGCTGAGCTCAGCAGAGCCTAATAGCTTATTACTGTATGCAAGGCAGTGGTTATGAAGTAATTCCCCACTATAACAGATGGTCTCATATCAGTCACGTAGAGGTGTAGATGTTAGGTAAGATATCAATGTACTTTCTTACCTTTCTTTTGCTTCTCCCTCAAAGAGCTTGATATGGGCTGGAACAGGTTTATTCCGCTGGGGAGCAGTATGTGTTGCAGTAGCGATGCGGACGTCCAGGCCGCAAGATGGCGAGGATTCGCGCCAATTTGTTTTCAAAGTGTCTTCTACAGCTGCTGCACACACCGGGTAAGAACCAGCCATAATCGGATCTATCCCAGAGGACTCTCGTAGTTGAGGTAAGAGTGCCGGGTCACCATAGTGCAGAATGTACCGACAGCGTTACTCTGCTTCCCAAGGCACACAGGTGGTGTTGGACTGCTGCACCGGAGCGGGGCCCCGACCCTCCGGGCAGCAGAGTTATGTGGCTGGGAGAGCAGTTGGCGATCAGTCCAGAATGTGTCTGCGAGTGTAAATGCAGTGTTGTTTGCTGAACTCACCGGTGATGTCTCAATTCCTCTCAGGCAGCTTAGCTAGGTCTATGAGGAGTGTTCCGGTTTTCTTTAGTTCAGTGCTAGAAGAGGCTTCTATCCTTCGCAACTATTGCAGTACTGAAATATATAGGTTGTCTAGTGTGACATATAACAACCTTAGTAGAGCTGATGTGATAAATTTTATTCTAAAATACAAAGTTGAGAGAGAGCTCTTGTAATGTGCGTCTCTTCTGTTTGACGGTTAGCTCCGCCCCCCCATTTTTTGACATTTTACATGCTGTCTCTTACTAGTCCATTTTCATATCACAGTTTGAGATATAAGGTAAGGAAACTTATCTTATAAATTTAAAATGGAGGTTTATCAGTCGGGATCCAAAAGCGATCCCCTACTGTTCATGGCTGTCTTCTGCCACTTCATACCCTCTGTAGTACAGCGAGGTCCAAAAGTGGCCTCAGATATCATTTAGAAGACATGCAATTACACCAGCAAACATGATGTCTACTGATGTCTGTTAAACAATGCCATATAACTATGTTATGTATTTTTTTGTTAAACTTCTTTTGCATGTATAACTTGAAACATGTTTGTGTATGGATTTTACTGAAAGGCATTATTTGTGTTCTGTCAACTAAACCTCAATAATATATATATATATATATATATATATATATATATATATATATATATATATATATATATATATATATAAAAATAAAAAAAATCCTAACACTACTATAAAAATTTCAAAGTATCTAATTACAAAAAATAGAACATACTAAATTACAAAAAATAACAAACACTAAATTACGAAAAATAACAAATGAAATGATCAAAAATAAAAAAGAATTACACTGAATCTAATAGCCCTATAAAAATAAAAAAGCCCCCCCCCCAAAAAAAATAAAAAACCTAGCCTACAATAAACTACTAATAGCCCTTAAAAGGGCTTTTTGTAGGGCATTGCCCCAAGTTAAACAACTCTTTTACCTGTAAAAAAAATACAAAGACCCCCAACAGTAAAACCCACCACCCAACCAACCCCCTAAAATAAAAAAACCTAAATCTAACAAAAACCTAAGGTACCCATTGCCCTGAAAAGGGAATTTGTATGGGCATTGCCCTTAAAAGGGCATTTATCTCTTTTGCATTGCCCTGAAAAGGGTATTTAGCTCTTTTAAGAAAGCCCAAACCCTAAACTAAAAAAAAAACCAGCCAAAGTAGTTTAAAAAATCCTAACACTAACCCCCGAAGATC